>NW_025777072.1:0-16966 GCF_021130785.1 Homalodisca vitripennis | reverse complement strand
GTTCAGGATAAAAGTGGCCGATTAACAAAGTTGATATCATTTACGAATCACTTGTAATATTGTAGGGAGGTTCATATAGAGAACGGAATTGAAGGGACTCACCGTATATAACATGAATATTTATCCAGGTGGTTGGACCTGGAATTTAAAATTGTTGAAAGACCTGAATCCTTGTTTACAATATCTTCCAATTTACAAACAAAATAATTTATTCAGAATTTAAGGGGAGTTCCGACTTCCATAAGAACGCAATGTTAACTATATGTTGCATAAACTTGAAAACTAATTTAAGATAGCTTACTGCTTTTGGTTTTATTTTGGAAGATCATGTTATTTTGTTCTAGTGCCCTACGGAAGAGGTTTTTTAGTTTTTGTTCTTTTAATAAATAAATATTATGAACTTTTTAAAATTTGTGTGTTTAAATAAATTTTAAAATTTTAATATTATAAAATATTTTTAATTAAAAATTAGGATAATTTATATCCCAAAATCCTCTACTAGGGCACTAGTATTTTATTAGACCAAGGAATGTGTGTTAAAAACGAGGGCTCATAACTGCAAAAGTCACACTCTCCACATTTTTTTCAAAAACGAGCCAATTTTAGACGAATCAATACATTTCAACGAAAACTGCTACTTGCATGTATAAATAAAGTAACCTTGGTAACCATTATATGTTCTTATAGTTGGCATTTCCCAATCGAATTAGATTTTAACAAACATTTTTTGTAGTATAAAAAGCACTCTAAACATAGTGAAAAATGCACCTTTAAAACTGTTTGGAGAATGTGAGTTTTGTATTCTCAAACTGGAGAATGTTTAGTTTTGCAATAATCCGATATGGAGATTGTTACTTTTGAACACCAAACATTGTAGGGCTTTCAAAGACAAGAAAATAGTAATAAATTAATAATGCTTAGACATAATTACTGGGGAATTTATTAAGGTACGGTATTAAAACTCATAAAATGAAGAAATCAGAGAACCCAAAGTTTTATTGCCTATTCATTTAGGACTTCTGTACAGGTAATTTTAAATTTGGTTAAAACAAGGCATCTCTTCGGGCTCGTTGGCCAACCTTCCCTCATCGTCCAGCCAATTACTTCGACTTTAAGGGTCATCTAATACTATGTCTAAAAAAACTCGCAGGATTCATTTCTGTCGCCATTCATTTCCATAATGTTTTAGGAGAAAGAGTGTTTACATCAGCCCCTTTTCTTTTTTCTTCCTTTCCAACACTGTTACCTTTAACAATAGTCACTGGTCTTATGTTGTTAAGGCTTCTCCCTCACTTTTTAACTATTACTTCTTGCTGCTTTATCTGTGGTTCAGGATTTGCTTTTAGGGCAGATAGGTACATTCTCCTTGTCACCAAAACCGTTTCATTGTTACCATTACTCTCCTTAGTAAAAGTAGACCACGCCTACAAGACTGGGATACCAAAATGCCAATTGTACTTGTCTTGTCGTATGTGTTGCTCCACCTCAGATTTTCCAATCAAGGTTCAACAGTATCAACGCCCAAGTTTTTTTCACTGTAGGCAAAATTTCCCTATGATGTCAATGTACTCCTGGTGGGCTTACAATTACTTCACATCGCTTTTATCTCCTTCTCGAACAACATTGCCAAACACCCTATCTTGGTGGTGGGATTAAAAAACTATGACCTGTTCATTGGGAAAAACTAACTTGTACCTCCTTGATGTTATCAGGTGCATTGACAAACCATGGAGCCACACGCATAGTGAATTTAAAATTGAATTTATTATTTTGACCCCCACACCCGTCGCTAATAAGTCGAACAGGTCCCCCCAATGTAGGGGGTCAGATCAATTAGGAATTCAAAGTGTCATATAAACAGGAATGAAATCTCATTGGATCCCTTAAGAAAACTCATTCTCTGTTCCACGTGTGTAAGCTGTTACATTATCTCTTGTCAAAGTTTGTGATTATTGTAATGGCCCTTTACCAACACAAAAATTATTTTAAATATAGCCTGACGGGTGTTAGTAGGAGACAGATCCTGAGAGCCGGAAGTTTAGGTAGAGGTTGATTTTTTTTGGCAATCGAAAGATTAATATTAGGAGATCTTCAACGGACTTCCTTGTAACAAACCGTTTAAAATGCTTGTGATCGGGTAGCTTGTGGACCCGTTTCTCAACAAGAAGTCATGTTTCGCTCGGCATCCACTCTTTGTCAGACTTTATTTTTTCTGCCAATTCCTAGGAAAGTAGAACATAACGTCCAACCCTAGGTGATCCGAATCCCAAGTTGTATTTTCTATTAAAAATATTATCTAAAACTAAATGTTCCTATTCACTTTAAAGGTGATCTTCCGCATTGGTGCCCTGATACCATTCGCCAAGAGCTCTCTTTATATTTAGATTCTGCATGGCAAATATTTCCGGCCACTTCCTGTCTTGTAACAGTAAATGAGTTTCACTGCACTTTTAAACTATTAATAAATCGTCTATATAATACTTTCTTTTTATAGCCACAAATCTGTTACCAAGTAGTGTCAACCGCCTCTCCTCTCCTTCTGGGCATTTCATGTTTGTAATACAAAACCAGGTCAGCAAATTTTATTAATTCTAAATCTGGAAATATTTAAGGCCCTCAGAAAAGTAACCCAAAACACACCGGAAACCACTTTTCTTCTTCACGGTTTTGTTTTATGCTCAATATTTTTGCTCTAGCTTGGTTTTTTAATATTTTCTTTTTGGTTTTTTGGGGTCTTTTCTCTTTCTTCCTTTATCACGTTCATTAGGTTATATGCTTTTAGAACAAAGTTGTCTTGGTATAAATTTTATCATGTTCACTTATAAAAAGGCAGGAAAGAATGAAAATCCTTCTTTATGTCCTGGGCTGTCAATGATCGGCAAAGTAGGGCGCCTTTGGTGTGGGTTTACACGATAGGAAAATCCGGGAAAAAACCCTTCGGAGCATATCTGAAAACAAAAAAATAAAAAAATAATATGCTGATTCTAACATTTTAATTCAGCAATTATTTCTATTATTCTTGTCTCAGAGAACCACAAATGAATATATTAGCATTTCGTGTCAAACAGGTAAAAACAAAGGCCTAAGTCCTATTTGCTAAAATTGTCATACGCCTAGAAGAATGACAAGCATCCAAAAAGCTAATGCCTCAAGGACCGGTTTACGTAAGTTTAAATATAGGTTAAATTAAGTAAAAAATATTTATGCAATAAAAAGTTTTATTTCTTAATATAAACCCGGTCTTTGAAACATGGCAAACTAGGTTATGAACATAGAGGATTATGTATGAAGGTTTTGGTTTACCTTTGTCTTTTTTGCCTGCTAGGCTCTTTTCTCAGTGGTTTATGGTGCTCCGAACCTTCTTCCTGGGTGTTTTCTCCATTTACTTTTATCACTTGGGTTCTTACACTAATAATCCACTTTTTAAGCTATTTTAAACGCTATAAAACAGAAACAGTACAACCACTACCACTGTACTTTCCCTACTTACAAAAACATTAGCAAAACAGACGATACAGGTGAGGTGCCAAGTGTCACGTGACTCAAACAAGCCTTTCCTATTGGCTGAAATGGAAGAAAGGAATGTGAATTTTGCATTCAAAGACTTTGGAGTAACTGTGAGTTTGCGAAGTTTTTGAAAAACAAACGTTAATTTTCCACCGTTAAAAATATAAGGTGGGATTACTGTTAGTTTTGCTTTGAAAACTCTTAGATCAATATGTGCAAAGCTTGATGAATATAATTAGGAATGATACCTCCAAAAGTCCAATTTCGAAAAAATTGGAGAACTGTGACTTTTGCAGTTTAGAGCCCTCAAACTTCATTAAGATATCTCAATCGGTGTAGGTTTTATGCAACATACAGTTTAAAAAAATTTAAGTTTCGGTAAACAGCAAAAAACAAAAAAAAATATATGTAATAAATAAATTTTTCTTACTTTTAATAATGTCTAGCACAGTAACTAGGATTGTCTGGATTCATCTTCTGCCTCATACAAGTCCTCTAACTTCCTTTAGGCAACATTTCTTGACTGTCTAATTTTTTTTTCCATATCGGAAACAGCTTTTTCAGCTTTAGAAACACGGTCGAAATCGAGGACGTCTTGCAGTTTGAAGTAAATTCCTTCCAATTTGTAGGCCTAAGTGTTCCATTAATTTTACTTTAGCTAAGTGTCCACTGTTGAATGTCAAAACAGCTTCAAATACACCAAATTTCAGGGTTTCAAGATTTACAAATGTTCTTTTAGGTATTTTACTCCAGATAACATTGTTCAAAGATTCATTGGGGTTTTGGGATTTACCTCTGAGACATTTTTGCAACAGTTCTGGCTAGGCAAGATCCCTGAATATAGGTTTGATCTCTTGAAGTATCACCTCAGGCAAATGGAATAGCTTGGTGTGGTCATAGGTATCATTTTCACGGGTTGCTTTTACAAACTTGCACCAAGTGTCATCGGTTTTAGGGCAGAGTTTCATGTCTAGGAGTTTCATTGCTGGACAAAAGATGAAAATAAGTTGCCCATACATCTTGCTTCATGGCAACCAGGTTGTTACTGTTCCTGCGAATAGCCAAACCATAAAATAATTGTATTTTTTTTGTATAGCAGCATCTGTCAGTCTGTTTTTGCCAGAAAGTGGTTTTCCATCGGACAATAGCGTTTTCTTCGACCTTTCTTTTAGTTTGCGCAACCTTGTTCCCATTCTTTTTTGGACATGACCCACACACTCTAATTTACTAATATTAGTAAGTGGGCCATAGGGTTGGCTTTCAGAAACAGCTTTGAATGCATTTGTGTCCTTGTCGCCAAGATATTCTGTGTACTTTACATCATACAAAGACACAGAACGTGCAAAAATATCAATCGCTCCTTTCACCTCCATCCCTCCGCTAGTGCCTAAATAGTTCGCAGTACACGAATGAATATGTATATTTTGGGTCCTGTCTGGGCATTGGCAATACTTAGACATTACTTCAATGTCTAACACTTTTCCTGTATCAACTGCAGTTACGGAAACTATTCCATTTAGGGAAATATGGCCCCGTTTCTGCCAGGAGTCGTCTACTGCCAAACATAAATGTCTGTTATTAGGCTCCTCACACTCAGCAACTGCCTCATCTACAGCCAATGTCATAGACTCTTTACACAATAATTCAATGTGATGGCTAATAAACATTTCATGTTTTCTATACTTAGTTGGTGGAGAAGGGATATTCAAGATGCCGCATAAACTCTGAGCAGAAGTATATCCCTTTCCGATTACCCTCATGCCATAGGCTAACCTAATATTTAGATCAAAAAAGTTTTGGGTAGTTTTCAGGCCCAACTTGGTGTTTGTTTCCTGTCTACAAATATCTTTACAATTGGTAAAAGTTTTATTGTTATCACAATTACTACATGCAATGCTGATTTCAATTGCTAGGCCTACAATGGATTTTCTTGTAATGTTTAGAACTCCTTTGCATATATTACAGGCTGCTATATCCTTCAGTGTATTGTTAAGAACACTCAGATCAATGACATCATACTGCATATTTTCAGTTTTAATATCATAGTAGTCAAAGTTAGATTGTAACTTTACCTTAGAGCTAGAAGTTGTTGTAGGTTTATCTACAGCTTCTGGAGTGTGGGTAGGCCTAGGTTTATTTGTTTTCATTTGAGCAGTAGTCTTCTTCCTATAAACACTGTATCTTCCTTGTTTCCCATAATGTAGGCTAAAACCAAATCTGTACTAACACAGGGTGTCTAGCGTGCAGGCGATTTAAAATTCCTGACTTTTTCCCGGGTAGAAATTCTGATTTTTCCCGACGGCATTTTACCTCTTTATATCCACTATGAGACCAATTTCCCACACAATGCGTGAATATTGCAGGGAATGCTATTAATTTCCATTTCATTGGCAGGGGGTTCGGTATGCCCTATCCTTCCCATGTTAATTTGGCCAATTTTATGTACCTTTTTCTCAGAAACCTTTAAAGCTATCATCATCAAACTTTAGGACACTACTATTTAGACAATTTGTTAACATTTAGAGCGGAACAAAGTTAAAAAAAGAAGTTTTTATTTTAATTTGTTGTAAATAAAAAATGTATTAATTTTTTATAAAATAATTTATAATTATAATTTTTTTAATAAAAATTTAAAATAGATTTTTTTAATGTCTTCCGCTCTAAATGTGTGTACTGGTCTTAAGTACATGTGTATTTTTTTATGTTAATCTGATCAGTGGATCTTGAGAAAAAGGTACATAAGTGATAAAAAAGTTAATTTTTCGGGAAATCGCAGCTAAAGGCAACACACATCAAATAAGTGAATTCACTGACCTTTATTATAATATTAATGACATCCAGCTGCATAACTAGGGTTATCAGGATCCTCCAACTCTTCCCACTGATCTTTCAGCTTCCTCTTGGCACTTGAGCGAGCTTGCCTTGATTTTTTGCGACTTCGGTAGCCATGCGTTGAGCTTTTTGTAAGCGAGCTATGTCCAGCTTTTTCATTGCTTCACAAAAATTATGTCCAACAGTCATTCCAAGATGTTGTAAAACCATACATTTTGCCATATTTCCTTTATTGAAGGAACTTATGGCATCATACACTCCTAAGTGCAAGGTGTGTATGCCAACAAAGAAGTTTTTGGCAGGCGAGACCAGATTACTTGGTTTACGGACTCATTTGGGTTTTGTGACTTACCGTGGAGACATTTACGAAGCAAATCAGGTGCACTTAGGTCTGTAAAAATAGGCTTTATCTTGTTCATGATGACAGCAGGAAGGTGAAAATGTTTGGAATGGTCATAAGTTTCATTACAAGCCATAGCCTTTTGGTACTTGCACCAACTTTCACTCCCTATTGGGCAAAGATCGTGTTGAGGATTTGTATTGCTGGATAGCAAAATTATGGTAATACTCAGCCCAAACAGCTTTTCGCATGTCTTCTAAATTGCTTGCATTTCTTCGAATTGCTAGACCATAATATTTTTGTATGGCTAATATGGCAGCTTCAGTCAGTCTGTTCCGACCGCCTATTGTTTTTCCATCGGTTTGTTTGTTTTTTCCCTCTTTTAATTTTAAATTCTTTAGGCGAGTCCCCATGCGCTTCTGCACATGCCCAATGCATTCTAGTTTTTTCACCAGGCACTCATCACCATAGGGTTTGCTTTCCACAACACTAAAAAACCCTTTCGAATCCCCATCACCTAAGTATTCAACGTAGCGAACATTGTAAGTGGGTAGGGACCGATGGAAAATCGCACGAGCTCCGACAACTTCCATGCCTCCGCTTACTCCCAGATAGTTTGCACTGCACTTATCACTATGTTGTCCAATTAATTTGTCTGTACAACGACAATACTTAGATAAAATCTCTGCATCAATTACCTTACCGGTATCCACAGATGTTGCAGTGATTATACCATTTTGTGATGTATGGCCTCGCTTTTGCCATGTCCCGTCTATGGCTACTGTCAAATCCCTCCTACCTTCATTTATAATCACTGATTCTTCTACTGCTTCCTTCATAATCTTAAAACAAACATCTTCAGTCACAGACCCTAACAGTTGTGTGTAATTCATAAACCGTGATGGAGGAGAGGGCAGATTTAGTACGCCACATAGTGTAGCGGCAGCCGTCTGGCCTCTGCCAATCGTACGCATGCCATACACCAATCTTACATTTATGTCATATAATTTTGTATCATCATTAGGTCTACTATGCTGTTCGAATTAATTGGGACAAATGAAAAAAACCAATTTTTTCCTAAAACATTAGTTTTTAATCATTAGATACCTTATTTAGATTGAACAATCAATACATTAGTATGAAGTATGTCCTCCTTTAGCAGAAAATGACCTCACCTACACGTCTTGGCATTGACTCCACTAGTTTAGCACACATGTTCTTGACTTCATCATCGTGAAACCAAACTTGTATAGCACTTGTTATCATTTTTTCTTTGTAGTGTGCAATCCATCTTAGCTAAAAACGTTTCTTGAGAATATGCCATAAGTTCTCAATCGGATTTAGGTCGGGTGAGTTTACCAGGCCAATCAAGCACTTTTTACTTTGTTTTTCCCGCATAAAAGTCTTGACCAATTTTGAATTGTGGCAAGGGGCTAAGTCATGTTGAAATGTTCCATCAAATGTTTCCATAAATGGAACTATATCCGACTGCGTAGTATGTCGATGTATTTGGCTGAATTCATCATCCCATTGATGGGAACTAAGCTCCCAGTACCATTTGTGGTAAAAAAAACAAAAAACCCAAAACATCTGTTTAGAAGGATGTTTAACAGTCTGTTGGATATGACCTTCTCGCAAAGGTTCACCTTCACTCTCCGCCTAACAACACTTGATAGATATCCCTGCACAAATAAATGTGAATTCATCACTGAAAATAAACTTTTTTCCAGTCATCTACAGTCCATGATCGGTATTTCTTAGCCCATACTAAACGTTTTTTGCATCATTTTCTTAGTAAGAAATTGTTTTTTCTTCGGTTTTTTCTTGCCTTTCGAACCAACTTCCAGAAGTCTTTTCCTTACAGTTTGAAGTACTCACTTCAATACCAGAATCCAACAAATCCCTTCGAAGGTCTGTGCTTGTCTATCTTGGATTTATTTTTGCTATTTCTTATTAGAATTTTGTCAGTTCTTGGAGTTGTTTTACGTTTGCGCCCACATTTTCCTTTTCTTTTTGGAGACAATGATCCGGAAATCTTGATATGTTTTTAAAATTCTGGAAACACTAGATTTTCCCACACCAACTGCTGTAGCTATATCTCTCACAGTCATAGACGTGTGTTCATTAAGAGCAACAACTTTAGCACGCTTCCTAGGTGTTATTCCATCCATCTTTGAAGAAGCACGTAATAAACGGAAACACAGTACCACAACCACCGACCGCCACAAAGAAAGGCTCACAACTGGAAGGAATGACACTCCAAAACCAGTCAAACAAGTTTTTTACAGTCAAGGTCAACCCAGCACACTACTTCTATGCAGTTATAACCGGTTTGAAGCGGTCTGGGACATCACCAGTTATCACAAACTAACAAAGACCAGAAAAACATGTTTGTCCCAATTAATTCGAACAGCATAGTATTTTGCAAGACTAAGGAGTTTTTCACCATAAGAGGCCAGTGTCTTTTCATTGCAACCTTCACATGAAAAGTTCCCCGAGAAAAAAAAGGCCTACACGATACTTGATTTTAAAATCGATCGGTTGATGACACTGTTTCCATACTGCTATTTGAGAAATTACATTTATAAGTTTTTTTAAATCAACAATATCATTTTGGAAATTAGGCTCCTTATCAGTTATGTTTTTATAATTTTGACTGATATTACCTAGTTTCACTTTTGAAGCACTAACAACATCATCTGTGTCCTCATTATTCGGCGTAGGACTAGGCTCAGTTTCACTCTCAACTAACCTATCTTCCACAGTTTCTTCCAAAACAACACCACTACCACTGCTTTCACACTCTACAACTACTTTCTTTTTTTTAAACTCACTTTTTCTCTTCTTAAAAATTCTATTACTTCTAGGCATTTTAGAAATCAAATGCGTTCTACAAACAAAATAACAGTAACTACAATCCACCAAACAGAACTTGTTTTGTTTACAAACACAAAATTGGTTTATTGTAACTGAAGACAGTTATAGACAGCTGTATTTTTTGTTAGTAGACAAGGCAGGTGTACCAACCCATAAATCTAAATCATAGTTTGGAAGAATACAACTGTGTTACTATAACAAATACTTCAGTTGCAATGGAAACACTAAATTGTTGGCATGTAGTATATTTTTCAAAATAAAAATAAAAATAGTTCCCATCATCGGATTTTAATAGTTTTTGCATTAAAATGTCAGGAATTAGTCATAGAATAATGAAATATTAAAACACGAAAATTAATAAAAATTTCATTTTTTAGATACCGAACCCCCTTAAGTTATAAGTGATATAATTTTTAGAAAAGCCAGGGCAGTAATTAATAAACCAAGAGACAAGCATGGCACACTTTTAATCTTTCAGTCTTAAAGAAATGAGACAAGGTAATCATACTTAGTACGTCAAAACAACAAAACATAAACATTTTTCAACGTTTTAGACATATTCTAAAACTACTACAATATAGGAAGCTCGTTTGAGACTATTACATACTTAGTAATATAATTTGTCAGTAAAATAAATATCACTTTGGTGCAAGGTACAAATTAAAAACATTGACTAGTCATTTCTTGATTGAATGAATCTTCTGGTCGAGATCTGCTGCTTTCAGTTGAGCCTCCTCGAGAATTTTTTTTCTTGCTGCTTCAAGCTCTTTCACCTCCGCGTCCCGTTTGCGCTTTGAGCGCAGGGCTTCTGATGCGGCTAGATCTTCTTCCACACGTTTTGCGTCTTGCTTCCTTACAGAGAGAGTGGGCATTTCGCACGGCGTGAATCATTGACTTCGTTATCTCCATTTTCTGGACTCCGCCACTTGCGGCGACAGCATCATGGACTGTCCGTAATCCAATAAGGCTATCTTCCTGTTGATTGACAGCGATGCATTCTCCATTGATGGAAAATCCTCGCTCCAGTGAAGAATTGCCGTGAAAAAGAGACAACAAGATTCGCACGAAATGAAGAAAGCTGTCTGCAAAGGGGACGGATGATTGCGCTGTCTCAATGATATTAAGCCACAGCGCGTCAAGGCGTGACCCCTTGGAATCAAACTCACGCAGACGATTTGTAGTGGATGTAAGTTTCAGAAGCAAACCAAAACACGTCTTAATTTTATCTGCTGTGGACCCTGACATCACATTTTTTGAGTTAAGGATGTCTAGCGCCAAGTCAAGACGAGAAACAGCCACCTTAGGCGTCTCAACCGCCACGACAGGGTCAAGGCATGACATAGCACGAACAATCTTGTAGCCTAGAGGTGATCGCTCTTGGATCTTTCTAATCATGTTCACAAGGATTTTTCGACAGTCATTCCGAAACTCTAAAATTTTTGTATCAGGAATCTTCTTCTGCGACGAAGAATTTCTGATGGCTGCTTTCACAGAGAATCCAAGATGGATATCCTTTGCAGGGATCAAATTGTCGTCCTGGCTGAGGTCCACGTTTATGACTAAGGACTCTTTTTCAAGGACTTTCTTGAGGACAATACGCTCCATGAGAGTTGTGGTGAGTGAAGTCAGTTCACGATAAAGCAATGGGCCAATGGTTTTTCAGCCTGAAAACCCGTAAGAAACGGTTCAACACTTTCAGCAGTGTTAGCAAAAAATGCTAACTTAACGGAAATCAGGGGATCGTCGAAACATGTAACGACTCTGTTGAAATTCTTGTGAGATTTGTTCAGAGAGTTCTTCGATCTCTCACTCTGAACTTCAGAGACCCAGGTCCTTAGATTGGGGAGCAGACTCAAAGCTCGCGTGGCCAGCCGCTCATTCTCCGTCCAGCGAGTGAAGCAGAAAGCCAAAGGAAATACATCGGAACCCGTGGTTCTAGTGAAGTGGCCACGCCGGGCCGGCGAGTCTTTGAAAATGTAATACAACGCAATCAAGAACTCTTTTACGTGCCAAGAAACCGATATGAAACCAGTTTTGAGGGACCCGTGCACGACATGGGAGGCCGCAGCTTCCCAAATCAAGGAGTGATTTGTCATGCTTCTCCTTGAACTCGACCTGAAGGTCTCGTAAGCATCTTCAAATTTACGGCGGGGCCATCCATAGAAACTTGAAGTAATTTCACTTCATTTTTTTCATCGATAGCCTTATGCAAATCCAGATTGAAGATCCAGGGACGTCGCGCCTTGTAGAAACACAGAGGTCAAGAACCTCGTGGTGACCTGGTTTGAGTCCCTGTCCCAAAACCTAACTATCACATCCATCTGTTGTTTTTGGGAGAAAGAATTGAGCGACTCGTCAAATTCAACAGAAAAGAAATCACATGCGCCTATCTTGTCCAGTAGCTGACGCTTGAAGTAAGGAGCTAATCCATATATGATGGTATAGCTAACCTTGTCCCTTTGGAGCTGCATTTTCTTTGTAATGTCACTGTCTGGAAACATTTCCGGAAAAAGGCTTACGGACTCAGCAGCGGTACGATACGACATATGTCGCACCACGGCATGAAGGCACCACAAAATCTCAGCCCTGGTGACCTGCTCCTGCTGCAGGTACCGCTGCATCACGGGGACAGAAGCAGGACGGGACGACGTAGCATTCACCGACGTCTGGAAGGACGCAGCGTCTCGCCGAGCCTCCCCCGCCAACGTGGTTGCAGCGCCACGCTGGCCCTCCGCTGCCGCCTCAGTCCCAGGGGTGCACACGCCGCGGACGGGGTCAGGACCGTCGGGGTCGGCCCGCGGGTCCTCGCCTGCTTGAGTGGTGGACGCAGCAGTGTTGTCACCCGTGAAATTTTTTTTTCTTCTTTTTTTTTTTTTTTTTTTTTTTTTTTTTTTTTATACAGACATGACCAATTTTGGTACTCGACCGACAGGTCAGAGATTGGCAAGTCGCACTCGATTTGGCTAGAATCAACGAATCAACAAAGTGAAGCCTTCTTTTTCGGTTCCCATTTTTTTCTCTGAAAACTGAACTTTTTCAGTGGTTGTGACCCCGCACTCTTGCCTCGCAAAAACACCAATATGCCACGCAGAAATCAAGAAAACAACGAGAGCGCTTCGTCCAAACGCGGATCCAGGAATGGGCTCAATGAGAGGGAAATGCTCTCCTTTTGGCCTACATACAGGCGGACCGTCACGCCGGTTTTCTACCCTCGGGGCATCATGGGGGAGGGGGCAAGGGACACCAACTGGATCCGCACCTTGCTTGGCCTGGAAATTCTACGGAAAATGTCTATCCCACCGAGCACTTGAGCTTACCTCTGGGTCTGAATATTTGGTGGACGGGTGGCGTGCTCGCCGCTGCGGCCGCGAGTTTCAGGTGCCCTGCGCCTCTAGCGTGGCTCAGGAACGCCGTCCTCCCCATCGAGTCGATCCGGAACGGCTTCTTACGGCAAATCTTACATGTTGCCGAAGATCGGTCGTTGGGCACCGGCATCGCCCACGGGAATTCGACCTCGTAGGACGGGTTGTAGTAAACCGGCATGCTGGAAAAATCAGAAAAAATGAGAGGCGGAGAAATCTGCATGTAGCCCTGTCTGAATCCGTGCAGTCGGTGCACGAAACAGACGCGTTCAGGCCAAAGACAACTGGGTTGAGATTGTCGAACTGGCGCTCGAAGAGAAAATACGAAAGCTCACCTTGCAAGTATCACGGAGAACGCGTGAGATTGAGGGAGGAGCTGGTAGCGCAGCGAGCGCAGAGACGACCGCAGCGCAGCAGCGTGGCACTCACCAACAATGCCTCGCCGAGCCAGAGGCGAGCCACCTCCCCCCACCCTGCCTGCCCGCACCCGAGTGCCCGAGCCCGTGCCTCGTGTGCGCGTTGCCCCCCCTCTCAACCCCGCTCCTTGCTGTAGGCGGGCGGCAGAGACAGAGCGGGGGGTATCGCCGGGGGAGCGCGGAGTATTGTCAGAATCTTCAGGCACCGCCAGTCGCGACAGAAGCCCGATTTCCCGACTCCATCAGCAATTTCCCGGGTATTTCCCGATTTTTTTAAGACGGAATTGTTTTCCCGGATAATTCCCGACTTTCCCGAAATTCCCGACTTTCCCGAAATTCCCAATCGCTAGACACCCTATGTAACACTACTACAGTAACACTAAAAATATTTACACTATTATGTTGCACATAAACTATTGAAACAAAACTTTATAAACAAAGCAATCACAAAGAACACAGCAAATTGAAGCAGAAGCTACAGACACTGACAGTGAATACAACTGTCAAGCAGAATAGCCAACTACATACAACTAAATCAGCTGATAAATGTATCAGTGTACTGTATAAAGTGAGTCTGACAATAGTAGCGGGGCTGGATCGACTTTTTGGTGTGCAAGGTTATTTTAAATATTTTTTTTCACTTATTTAGAATTTTCTGTACCATATGTGTTATATATCGTTAGAAAGAGGAGATTCCAAAGAAAAATAAAGTGTTATAAACTAAAAATCACACAAAAAAAATTTTTTCGGTCAGACTGCCCTTAACATAAAACTAGAAGATCAGAACGGAGATTTAATTAATTTCAGAGGTGAAAACATTAATTTACGCGTTCACATTAGAGAGAAGGCAGGAAAATAACTATGTGCTTGGTGTTTAACTCAACCTCTGCATCTTCTAAAAAAAAGTTAGTTAAAAACCTTTCATACTACACCAAATTTCAGTATTCCTCTAACAGTGAAGCCGTTAACATTGAGGAACCGCATATTTCTTAACTCACTAGGAATATTTAAATCACCTTTATCATCATGAACGGGATACTGGATATTGGTGAAAATGTAAATTTTGATGATTCAGTAATTAATATTGAATGGCATTCTCACAATCCATACTCTTCGAATTCATTAAAGAATAGTGACGAAATTAGAATACCAGTTCACCAACAAGATGTATACACATTACCAAGTCGAAGTTTCCTTCTGATTGAGGGAAAAATTATAAAGGCTGCAGACAATTCTGATGATATAACTACAGAGTTGGTAAATAATGCTATGTCATTTTTGTTTGATGAAATACGATATGAACTGTGTGGTACAGAAATTGATAGAGTTAAAAATGTTGGTATTACGACTACAATGAAAAATATACTTACATCTCGCCCAAGTGATGTCAACTGGATGGAAAATGCTGGTTGGAAAATTACATCAGTAGAAAATTTAAGTGATAAAACTAACTTTTCTTTTTGTGTACCACTTAAATTGCTTCTTGGATTTGTAGAAGATTATAATCATATTTTATTAACCTCTTACGGCCCAAATTATTTATTTGTCAGGAAAAAAATCTTTTACCAAAACTTTTTGGTATTAATAAACCTTTTAAGATGACTACTATTTTTTTTTTAAAATTTTTATTTGTATATTTAGGGGTTGTTTAAGGTTTGTTGCAAATTAGGCAACATTGGGCATAATGTAAAATAAGCTCAAAATGGGTATGTAACAAAAATGAAACAGTGGGTTATAATAGAATAATGTTTATTTACATGAAAGTTTTCATTGTCAGGGTAATATATTAACAGTTTTTAGAAACTTGCTAATAAAAACACTCTAGTAGAGTACACAAACATAATAAAATAAGTTTAGGCATAAACCAGATATGGTTAAGCTCATGTGTGAAATGCGGTGAAGCAATTGCGAGCTTTTGTCAAGCAGAGATGAACACTGCACTTGATGCACTTCACCACAGTTATTCCTTTGCATTGTGGGTTTTTTGCAACGTTGTCGGTCCTCTGTGATTTGAGGCCAGTGTGATGTCTCATCTCTTCTAGTAGTGGGCTCTGGAATTGGTTTGGCTGGGCCACGTTTCTTCTTTAGATTGTGTTGCATATCAATCTGATCTGCAGATGGTCTTCCTCTTTTCTTTTCTGTGTTCTTCCTTTGTTTTTAGAAGACTCTCGGCCACACTTGATTTGAAATCCAATAAGTCCATTATGTCTTTTTTAGTTAATTTTTGCTCTTTTGCAACTTCTTCGGTAAACAAGCCATGAGTTTTACGAGTGTGAGATCCATGAAGTGGAATAAAAACTTTAGGTACCATTTCTTGGATTTTATTTTTATTCTGTAGTATGCAATCAAGCCATCCAAGAGGTCTACACCTCCCATAAATTTGTTGTAAGTTACTACAGCTTTCGGGCATGGAACAAAAATTTCCTTTGATGATTTCCTATCATATCTCTTAACTTCTGTCAATGGAAGCGCACTTTCAAAAGTCGAAACTAAGGTTACTCCTCTGTTGTCAAACCATTTGATTGCTCTCACCTCAATGTCATCTTTTTCATGTTTCTTTTCTTCAAATGATCCTCTTCCTTGTGCTTTCATTTCTTTATCTTTGGGAAAGTTTAATCCCGGAAACCGACCAGTCCTTATGGTAGATAATCCACCAATGCCTAGCTTAGAAAGTTCAAAAAAACAGTGGCAATGAAGAAAACCAGTTGTCAAAGAAAAGTAGGTAATCTTTCTCCCTTGGAATGGTGTTGGCCATTTTCAGAACTATATTTGAGCTCGCCCCAAGATCAGGAAAACCAGGAACTGGCTGAATTTTCCCACAGTAAATTTCAAAGTTATATACAAGTCCTTTTGTATCACACAAAGCAAAGATTTTATAACCCCATTTTTTAGGTTTTTTTGGATTGTATTGTCGAAGTTTTGAGTTCCCCTTATAAGGAACAATCTGTTCATCAACACATAAGTGCTGTTCCTTGGAAATCATTTTGAATTTTTCCTTTAAATGATCAACCATGGGACGAATTTTGTAAAGTCTGTCACGCTCAGGATCATTTGGATTGTAGTTCGTGTTGTCATTCAAATGCAAGTTATTTTTTATTTAAATCCAACGATTTCGACCCATAACATCTGCTACTTTTGGGACTCTTGTCAAACTTGCCCAATACATCCTTGCCCTGGGAAGGCCAAAAATTGACATTGCAAAACAAATACCAATATATTGTTCGAGTTCATTCCTGGTCAAGTTCAATGGCTTGTTAGGATTTTTTTGAATTGCAAATAAATTTGACTGATCTACAATTCTATCAAGAATTGAGTTGTCAAAAAATTCTTTAAAGTATTCTATAGGAGAGGCACGCACAGTACTTTCAGGAAGTGTGTCTTTCCAGATAACAGGCTCTCTTACACTTTCGGCAGCATCCACATTTGTCCAAAGTGGGGGTGGAGGCTTATCTTTGTTGGTCTTCCTTGGTGCCTGCGTAGAAGTAGACGGTTCTTCCTCTTCTGCTTGACTTGAGGTTTCATTTCGAATTTCTGCTAAGTTGTCTTCTTCGGAGTTCATTTCTTCGTCTAAGGCTGGTCACTATACGGACGCTAGAATGCGTCGCGTTAATGCGTCGCGTTAATGCGTCGCG
>NW_025777071.1:0-103398 GCF_021130785.1 Homalodisca vitripennis | reverse complement strand
GTCAATGTTTTTATTTGGTTAGTAGGGCAACGACCAGTGGCCGAAACCTTCCACAGCGCGCGGTACTGTAACCAATATGGTATTTATGTCATAAAGAGATAGTACATGCGAGCTAAAATAGGGGACAGTTCAAAGTTGTAGCGTTATGTTAATCATATAAACCATATTTGAGTATCATCTCTTACAATGTAGATGTTCCTTTAGTACAGTTGAAATTACATATAACTATATAGAAGCGAGGACACCATGGCTTTTCCAAAGTTTCAAAGTTAATCTTATGGGGGAAATTCGGTTTAGAAAAATATGTATATTCAAAAGATACACGTGTTGTGTGAGGTAGTTATTTTTATTCTCCAGTACCTAACAAACAAGTATTGATGACGAAGTTTCATTGACAACGATTAAAAACCTATGCATTGTGAGAAAATCTGATATTTGTTTCTTATTGGTTTTTAGAAAACATATTTATACGAGTAGAAGTTGTAGTATACGTGACTTCAATAACATTAAATAATCTGGTTAACTGGTGTCCTCCATTTTAAAGAAGTATTCATAAGTAATCGTTATCAATATAATAATTTAGTTTTTAGTAGAAAAAATCTCTCACTGTAAAACATTTTTTTATTTCAGATCTATCAAAGTATATCCCGATGAACAAAAATGCAAAAGTTTTTTGGCTCACCAACACGCCGTCCGCACCCATAAACAAGTAAAATCAGTTTGATGTGTTCGGGCGTCCGAAAGCTCTTGTACGAAGTTTTACATATGGTGACGTTGTTCGTGAAATTATAGAAACAAAGAGTTTTAGTTAAAACACTCAAATACTCTAAAAATAAAAAACGAAACAAAATATTATCATAATTCATATCGTATGTTTCTTTACTATAAATCGAATAGCAATGATAAAGATTCCCGGATTTTCAATGGATACAGGTATTCTTTTTTTGAGAGGACCATCGTTTAAAAGAATTGTTATCTCTACATTCATGACTAATGCAAGAGTAATGATTCGCCACATCATTCATTTTTTAACTCAAACAATAACTGCATAAAAACAAGGTCCAAACCGAGCGTTAACTATTGAAATGAAAAAAGGGTGAAAGAACAGAGAAAAAGAGAAAACTAGTATAAAAATGTATAGCGATTATATTTAGGTTCTGAAAAATTTAATAGAATCAGTTAAAATATTTTGTATTATTGTGATTTTTTTCCGGGCCTCCCTGACTTAGACAGTTTTGGACTTTCTTAGGAATCCTAATAGTACTTTATGAGGACTATGTTGGTATGGACTCAACCTTTTCTGTGAACTCATAACACCTAGACAAAGTTTTCCGTTACCGGAGTGTATTCTACACCTTACTATTAATGCGACAGGTATAAGCATGGCCAGTGGCCGCGAGGATTGCGCAGAAGGCAGAGGAAGAGTAGTAGAATAAAAGTGGTGGGGGAAGGGAGCGACATCAGGTCAGTTTTTTTCCGTGCAACTGTCTGGTGTATAGCTGGCGTCCAGGGTATAGCCATGAACCAATGGCCGCGAAGATGCACAGAAAGCAATTGATGATCGAATAAAAGTGGATGGGAGGAAGGGAGCGAGACTCAGTCATGTTTTTTCCCGTGCAATGTCTGGTGTATAGTGCGTCAGGTATAGCATGGCCAGTGGTCCGCGAGATGTGCAGAAGGGCAATGGAGTAGAAATAAAGTTGATGGGGGAAGGGAGCGACTCATGTCAGTTTTTCGCTGCCCTATATGTCTGAGTGTATAGGTGGCGTCAGGTAGTAGCATGGCCAGTGGCCCGCGAGATGCACACGAAAAGCAATGAGTTCGAAATAAAAGTTGGGTGTGGAGGAAGGGAGCGGAACTCAGTCAGTTTTTCGTGCAATGGTTTTTACTTGAATACGACTCCTGTCCTTGGCGTTCAAAAAAATGTCAAAGGGAAGGTAAGAAAAAAAAAAAAAAAAAAAAAGAAAAAAAACCCATAACTTCTTGGATGACTCAAGAAATACTATCAATTTGCGAGTATCGTTTGAGGTTTCTAATCATTCGATTTACGTAAGCATCAGACGACGAACAATTTAAAAGCATATTTTTTAGATAATTTTTAAGAGCCAATAGTCGAGAAAAACTATAAAATCGTTGCAAAAGCACGGGGAAGTTGAAAAACAAACTTAGCAATTGCGAAAAACTTTTCCAAAACTGCTCTTGGAGCAATTACTCAAAAATGCCAACACGACCCAACCTACTGGCTCAAACACTTTAAAAACATCCAAAACTGAAAAATCGAAAACGAACATCGTGACAGATTCATTTAAAAAGTAGCTAATGAATTCAATTCTTTTTTTCCGTCCGTTGCCTAGACGTTTTGCCCCACCATTCAGAGGCTCCCAACTGTGTTGAGTGTGTCATCGATGGGACCGATCTCATCAATAGCTCATGTCTCCCCATGAGTGAGGAGGTTGTCCCGCGTGATACAGGGACTCAGCACACCAACATCAATCTTGTGATATTGTTTTAAACGGCATGTCTGTGTGGCTACTCAAACGTTGCTATTAAAGCAATATTTTGGGACTCCACGTCACTAAATTTTTAATCAACTTGTCTTTCGTTCAAGGCATCTTGTGCCTTCCGTTTTAGAAATTAGCGGAAAGTCACAACCATTTTCAAAAAAGATGATCCCTGCCCTTGCGGAAAATGTACCGCCCCATTTTCAATCATTCCGATCATGATGCAACCATTTTTGAAGTGGTTTTTCTGAAGAGATTTGAGCTGTTCCCTTGGCAAAGTATCAAATTCCTTTGTCCGTGAGCAGTTCAGGCTTCAGAAAGAACAAGTCCACTATCGATGCCGTCACAAATCTGATTGAAACCAGTTGTCGAGATGGATTGGAAAGAAGGCGAGAATATAAAGTGCTGAAGTATATTTTCTCCTCGAGACCTAGTCCAAAAGCATTTGACTGTGTACATTATGAGATCACATTGTTGTAACCAGCTTTTGAAGACGTGCGGGGTTCCCCCCCGAAAACAAAAAGGGTTCTCTGCCACATGAAATGGCTTCTCGTCTTAGCCCTCAGGGATAGAAGAGCCAGTCTCGTGTGCAGAATTGCTGATATTCCCTGTCAGAAAAAAGTTAGTATGGTCCTTATGGAGTCCCACAGGGATCTTATACTTGGACCAGTTTATTCCCCCCCCCCCTCCCCCCACCCAACCCTTTGTTCCTTGTGTACGTCAACAGGCTGAACTCAATCGCTCCTGAGAGGGAATAATGGTCCCAGTAATGCTGACGATACAACTAACGCTCTGCAATAAAGCTCCAGACAAAACCATGATATTATAAATCATTTCCTTCTTTTAGAACTGAATTCATGTGTTTCAGATTTTTTTCTAAAAATCTAAATCTGAGGACTAACAAACTCCAAATCAAATGCACTTAAATTTTCTGTTTGCGGGCAAAAGAGAGATTGTGAGGGTTCGTGCTGCTTGTGATGGCGGACTGATGTCCCTCATAAAGGAAAACTGTTTTCCACAAGCTCCTCGGAATATACCTTGATCGAAGTCTGACTTGGGACTGATCCAACCATTGAAAGGTACCTGCTCAAAGGTTTCTTCAGGGCATTTTAATGCTCTACACGGAACCTTTCAAAATTTTGCTCACCGGGGATGTACATAAAATTAGGCCTACTTCGGGCCTTGTACATCCCCCGTCTAACAAAACGTACGGTGTTGAGTGCTATGGGGTAGCTGTTCGAAACACACAAAATTCCTGAGCGGAAGTAATTTAGAAAGTCAAAAGAAAGCCTGTCCGCATCATTTTCAAAATTGAAATCCCGAAAATATTTCATGCAGGATGACCGAGGACGGGGGCCGCCCAACGCCGAGGAGCGCCGGGACGGCGCGCCTAGAGGGCGGAGCCGACCGCGACGCGACGGGGGAACGCGACGTTGGGCTTGCGCGACAGCAGGGGTGCGAGGACGTTGTAGCCGCACGAAGCAGGACGAGACGAGCGATCCGGGAATGACGTTCCGCGCACCCGGAGACGCGACGGTAGGCAGGCGCGCGGTGTGGCAGCCGACGCCGCGGGGTTGTAGCGGAGAGCGCATGCGTATCTTTGGGGGACGACTAGACTAGCGGGCGCACGGGTGGGTCCAGGGAGGTCCCTGGGTGATTGTGCGCTGGAGACGCGGGCGAGGCAGGGGCAGTGTCCGTCGTGCGGGTGCGGGCCGAACGCGGCGCGACGGGGGCGGCTTGGCGTGCGCCTTATCTTAAGGGAGCTTGGGATTGCTAACTTTTGCCCCTGTCCTTCTTCTCTACATCCTTTGGATGGTCCCGGCCCTGTACTGCCGATTTAAGTGGCGAGTTGGTCCGGGGCAGGAACGTCCATCAATTACGTGGTGACAAGAGGAACAGTGGACATACCTTGCGGTTTACATCCGCACAGAAAACAGCCGCATATCGAAAAACGTTTGCCATCTCGAGGTTGGTGTTAAGAGCTGATCAAACAAGCTCCCTGATGAAATCAAAAATTTTAATGAAACCAACAAAAATATTTAAAAGCTAGATGTTGAGACACTTTTTGGTGTCGAGCGAGTTTAGTTATACCTGCAGTGACAGAGTTTAGTGAATGAATGAGCCCGCTTGGGAATGGAAATGTAAAGTAATTGGATCATCCTCTATTTCTGAGGTAGTAAAATTTAGAAGATTTTACAAACGTATGTTATGCTGTAAGTATGATGTCTTAGGTCACGTATGAATATGTGGGACTGTGTATGAACGGGTATCTGAAATGGGGGCAATTTAAAATAGATTATACATTATTTCTAAATAATTTAATACTTGACGATTGTATGCATTTTTTTATAATTTTTATTGTTGACACAATAAAAAAATATTATTATTTATCAACAGATTTATTCTAGAAGACGGTCACATATTTTCGTCAAGTAAAAATTTATGAAACAACTGTAACTTTTCAGCAAATAAGTAACTTGTCACAGATCCAACAACCTTACTCACGATTACGACTTACAAGACTCACGACTTGTACAATTATTTTAATTATTATACGTTATTTTGTAATTTTTTAAGTGTATTCTCAATTTCACATACAATTCAAATTCCATACAACCCACTTTGGTTTATCTTATTATACATTAGAGTTTTTTTCTGATATATATATATATATATACATACATATATATATATAAGTTTTTGTTTTTGTGTTTTTGGTTTTTGTTTTTTTTTTTTTTCTGAAGACACTGTTGTGGTATCATCTGATATGCGTCGGAGGAGCCGTATGAGCAAGATTTTCTTAGATTTGTCAAAACTAAAAAGAGTGGATTGATCATAATACTCTATGATTAAGTTAACAAAAACGAAATATATTTGTTTCTAGAATTGATTGCGATGCCTCATACCAGCACTCCTGCGGTTGTGGTATCATTCGTCATATGGACCAATACAAACTATCTGGGAATAATTTGTAATAGTATATTGAATTGGTTACCTCATATTCAGTACGACAATAAAAAATTATAAAATTGTTATTTGCTTTTTAATCAGTTTAGCAGGGTATTGAATCGCAGTATATCAGTTTATTTTGGCCACGTGCAGTCAGTTCTGCAGTATGGTATTCTCGCATGAGGAGGCGTGTCGTCCGCTGTAATAGACCGGCTTACGGTCACACAAACAGGTATTTCATGAGCATTTATAAAATGTCTATTAATGTACATACAAAAATACAAAGAATTTATCTATATAGCGCTTCAAACATAACTACACTACTAAACATAGATTACAGTTTGGATATCATATACGTAGACCAAATTGTTCTTTATAAAAATTTAATTCTTTTTACAATGATAATGTGGTTAATAAAAATCTATGAGAGCATCCATGTAGGCAAGATCAGAGGGCGGAAGTGTAGCCGAGTACATGCGTGGTGTGGGACGGGCGGTGGTCGCTCAACCTGGGTACTGTAATAATTCTGCTGTGAGGCAGGGATTCGTTCGCTCGCGGTACTAATAGATTATGTGCCTGCTACTAGGAAAATAATTTGAACATATTGTCTATATGAGAACTATTATTATTGAGTTTGGCTTGGAAGTGTTGTTGCATTTTTTCATCCATTTAACAGTAAAATATTGTGGTTAAGCGGTGCCTAAAATGAATAGATATCGTATATATTTATTCGTTTCATAATAATGTATTTTTTACAATCTTAAACTACCATTTTTTATAAATTGTGCTGGAATACATTGTCGAGTTGCAACACTACCTTCTTTGTCATGTATGCCCAATTTTTCTTTGTGTATCATCAAAATTTACTCTGAAAGTGACCATGTATTAAATGTCTTTTAAGCCTTAATCTTTTTAGTCGACTGTATTTAGGAAGGCACAAAATCGCATCAATAAATTTGAACTAAATACAATTTCAGGCTAATAGATTAAACTAGTAGACTTCTTCATTCTCAAGCACAGGCCTCAGTACCTATGTGAGAATATTTTCATTCTTAGGTGGTTTGATTATTTACTTATAGATTGTTTTGTTGGATTTTTCGTATGTGAAATCTCCAGTTTATGAGACTATTTATTTCCCTGTTGGCAGGTATCGGCAAAGCCCTGTTGCGGACTGGACTCGAACAAACAAGCCAGTTTAGGCTGTCGGCCGCCATGGGTGTATTTACAGGAGCGATCAGCCAGTACATCGCAGAAAATATGGGCTTCCAGACGCTGCATGAGATCCTCTACTGGGAATGGAAGGACGGCGATAAGGCTATTTTTGATAGTCCGGGACCTGGAAACAACTCGGCTAATCTCATGGTCAAGAGAGTTGTACCTGCTGACGTCATCAATATATGAGATGATCTTAGTTTCGTGATAGAAATACTATCGGAATAAATTTATTACTCGGTTACTGTATTAATCGGTTCTTTATTTTGAAATGTCGACAAAATATTAGTATCTTAAATTTGCAAAGTTATATAATTGATAAACTATTTTAATTAACATTAAATAAATCGATGATTACTATATCCATAATCAAATAATATTCTTGAATTATGATATTACTTGTCCAAAGTTTCATATATTGACACCGACATATAAAAGTGTTACATATATTATAATAAATAATACTTGTGAGTAGATAGTAATTTGGAGATGCTAAGAGCTGTATGGACAAATTGAAAATCAAGTTAAAAACAATTCCAATACAATCCTAACAATAGATATGAGAAGAAAACCATTTATAAAACATTTACATAAATTCTAATAATAACTGTGAACACTGTATTCAAGCACTTTTCAGGACAATGTGTTAACATACAGCATTGAAATAGAGTGTGTAAATTTCCATGGAATTTATGTTGGCAATACTTGAGTGGTAAATTTTGTTCTACAACGAAAATACTCAAATGTTCCTTAAATGTTTATGCATAAAGTTTGCTTTCAATATTCTTTAGCTGTTTTATGAAAAATCTTTAATGAAAAATTCTATAATATTAACCATACTACATTCTTTTTCTTTAAATTTTTTTGTTCCAACAAATTATTAAATGCAAGTTATCTATTTTGTTCATTTCTTTTATCTTTTTTTCGTCCAATATATTCAAAACTCTATTTGGCAAATGTACTTTGAAATCTTCCAATTCTTCAATTATTGTTAATCCAAAATTTATCTTTAAATCTTTCCAAATTCGTTATTTCTCATTTATCTTTAATTCATTTATCTTCTTGTATTTTTTAAACTTGAATTCACTAACCTCGTTTAACTCTTTCAAGAACTCCTTTATTTATTATAAAGAAAATTTAATTTAAAAATTATCTTATTTGATTTCAATTAGTTTTTCATAACTCAAGTTAGAGAGTATATTATATTTAATAGAAAGCATGTTTTATAATCTATAATGCGAAGTTAGCGCATTATAAATTATAAAACGTAGTTGCGTGTAACTAAAGATAAACAACAACTTATTTTGAATAGACCCAATTCTTTTCAACTTAATATACATTAATCCTTTTCTCTAAATGTACTATATACACTTCATCCATTTAATATATTTTTATTTTAAATGGCAAGAGGGATTATGGAATTACATCTGCCGAGATATAAATTTTTCAGCGCAAATGTTTATGTTTATATTTCAACAACTGAGATAAATAGAAGTGATTTCACTTTATTATACAGCCATTTTGGGCTATTACGTGTATGATTATAAAGATTATTACGGAATAAATCGAGCAGCGAAAGAGTATATTTTAGAAGTTTTAGAATGAATGAAAGAGAATAAAATGAATTTAGTAAATAATTTTTCTTAAATAAAAAGATATTTACTAAATAGTGAATCTCTGTACATATAAATTTTTTCCTTAATAAATGCAGCGGAAAGATGTCATGCTCGTTTTGTAAAAAAGAAATTCTATAAAAAAC
Source organism: Homalodisca vitripennis (assembly GCF_021130785.1). Lineage (NCBI taxonomy): Eukaryota > Metazoa > Arthropoda > Insecta > Hemiptera > Cicadellidae > Homalodisca > Homalodisca vitripennis. Next base: position 94,977 of record NW_025777071.1, on the reverse strand, counting down.
TATGATAGACATTACAACTCCAATGATTCATTTGAAGAACATACAACTTTACAACAATGAACTGAATTATTTATTGAAGTGGGCTGAATAGAATCAAATTTCAGATCACCCAAATATGTATAATATAGAAAAATTAGGGGAATTTCTAAGTTTTATTTTCTATATTATTCATCGGATAATTTTAAAACTTTACAGAATTGTTAAAGACATTGATAAAAGTATTGATTTTAAATTATACAAAACTTTTTTGAAAAATAGGAATTGATATTAGGAAAAAAAATATTCCAAGGCCACTGGACTGAGGAGTGGAAGGACAATTACACAAAACAAGGATCGAAGTGCTAAGGATTTCTTCTGGTTTGGACCGAAAGAGATGACTTAAAAAAAAACTTTAATATTCAACTGGTCATAAGTACAGAATGTCATCAAAAAAATGTTCAAAAATTTCATCAATAGTTCATGAGATATAAGAGTTTTAAGGTAAGGGATTGATTGGGGTAGATTTTGACAATTTTGTTATTTTCATGGAATTTTAAGAAGAACTCGCTTGTTTTTGATGTCTTACATTTTTTTGATATTTTTTATGAATATTAAGAAATAGGGGATGATTTCACCCTTATGGATTTTAATCATTTGGCTCTAAATGAGGTTTAAAAATGTTCTTGTGGTAAACACGAGAATACAAGTACTAGAAACGTATGTAAATTAAAAAACCGTGATTTTAGCCTCAAAACCTACTGAATTATCTATAATTATTGCGAATGTTTAGCTTAAAAGTTGATAATGTTTCTTAAATAAAAAGATATTTGACTAAATAGACAAACTTTTCAAATTCTTAGTTAAGACATTTTACTTTATAAATGGAGCTACTAAAAGAATTAAATGAGGTTAGTGATTTAAAGTTCAAAGAATATAAAAAAATAATGGAATTGGAAGAAAATAAGAAATATAGAATTTTGAATTTGGAGAAAATTAAAGATAAATTCGGGTTTACAATCATTGCAGAATTGGAAGATTGTAAAGTACACTTGCCGAACAGATTTTTGGATGAAATAAAGATTAAAAGAATTGGAATAATAATTATATATTACACTTGATTATTACTGGAAAGAAGACAATAAAAGATAAATAATGTGTTACAATTAACTTTGTAAAATAAAGATTTTTCATTCAGATTTGACTAAGTTTCCAATAGACAGCTTAAGAAAGTAGAAGCAGCTATAAATTCGGTTATTTTCATTCGTGATTTCCCATTTGATTTCTCAGATTCATTTATGATACATTGAACAGTATTTTACATTGATTTTCTGTCGCACACAAAAGTGGTCTAGAATTGGCATGTTAATATGTATATATATATATATATATATATATATATATATATATATATATATATAGTATATATATATATATATATATATATATATATATATATATATATATTATATATATATATATATATATATTTAACTTATATTTTATATTACACTTATATAATATTTAAATGCTGACACATTCCAATTTGACAATATTTTCAGTCAAAGATGAAGAAATTAAGTCTATATCAAACGTTTTTATACATATTTATGTGTGTTTGAGGATAAGTAGATAAAAGTAACATACATATATTCATTTTGGACTTGGTTTTACACAAGTCTGTTTATTTAAATTTAAATTGTTGAAAATGCTTATTCCTTCTGATTTTGATTTGTTTTAATCTTAGACTGTAGCTAATAGGTATAATTTTTATTTATGACTGTGGCCTGAGCGCAGCTCTCCAATTTACATCATCTGTGTCAAACTAAATACTCAAAACGTCAAAAAAAATAAAACACTTTTTCGAGTGTGTGTGATGTTGTGGGTTGTGGTGAGTGGTGGTTTTAGTGTGAATTAAGTTACAGACTTTAGAAGGATTACTGTGCAGTCAAAATATAGTAGTTTTGAAAATGTTCAGAATTTAATTTTTCTAAAATTTCACTCTAAAACAGTTTTCTTCTTCACTTGAACTCATGATATACGTCTTGTAATATAAAATCATGCCTGTTGATGACTGCATGTTAAGTTAGAATATAATGAGAAACTGTATCATATTATTTACAAATCTGCTAAGTTTCAATTACATCATTGGGTTGCTGTAAGTATTTTTTGTTTTATAGAATTAAAATATTTTTATTTGAATAGGGTTATAAGGCATTCAAGAATGTTTTGGATCATATTTAGGTGTTTGCTTTATTTTACTACTCCACTACTCTATCAATTCTAATTCATAGCTAAAAAAATTGTAATAATGTAATGACTGTCCACTTTTGGAATGCTCTCCCATATGATATTTTGAAGTACTGGGGCCCTGCATGTTTCTGGGCGAGGATATGAGACTAGCTACTGGGGGACCTGTGGTGGTGACATTGGTTGTGCTGGTGACATGTATTAGGCTAGATCAGACTGAGTTGGAGCATTTGAATGTGTTTTTGCAGACTTCTTTTCTCTTTAGCATTGTTAAGTTGGCTGCAGTTATAATAAGGGTCCACCACCATAATCGAATCAGGGATCCAAATTATCAGTTAGAAATGCTATTGAATTAAAAATTCAAAATTATAATTATTTAAATTAATTATTGGTAGCTGTATTTAATGTATTGTATTACAGTATTGTAAAAAAAATTAATTCAAACATTGAAGTAAAATCATTATTTGTATGGTATTTGAATAATGCTGGTAAGTACAATGGTGATGAACAAGCATTATTTGTGTCAAAAACTGTCAGATGCATTTATTCTTCAAAATAATTAAAAGTAACTAAATGTTAAACTGCTTTATTTTTTTACATTTAAATAAGTACACATAGACCTGGATATATTTTTATTCATAGCCTTAATTAAATTCTTACTTAATTGTTTATAAATACATAGGCCTAGCTGAACTATACTATAATTTTAAATACATGTTTAAACGTAGTTCGGTTCGACATTTTGTTCGTTATTGTTTGGTAGTTTGTGTAATCAGAAATATCAATGTGTAATTGTTTACTTTAGCCACTTTACAATATTTGTTCTGGATTCTTCTTTATTTGAAAGAAAACTGAAATAGCTAAAGTCAATTCAAGATCTAAGAAAAAGATTTCGAGTGGAATATTTAGCCCAACTAAAAAACTGCATGCTGGAAGAACCTAAAGAAGTCCAAAGGTAATTCAAGGTTATTTAAAGAACTCTGGTAGGCTGTAGAAGGGCTGATCTGTCAGCTATTTACCCAGTTCTGTCTTCAAGCCTTGTCCTTATATTCTTCTAATGTTTTCCGGAAGGTGATTGTAAAGCTTGCAGCCAATTTAGATTGGTTATTTTTCATACAGTGTAAGTCTCTGTTTGAGGATTCACAAAGGGTCACAAAAGAGATAGCATGTCTGATATTGTAGTTATGAATGTTGTTGTTGCGTGGAGGTTCTTGTTGGTAAGCATAGTACATAATTACCCCTTGTATGTAACAGACTGATCACTTTCTTGATCTTGAAATGTATAATAGAGTTGCAGCAGGTTCCCAATGGTTGCTAGGTCCACTAGAATCCGTATGGCTAGTTTCTGCAGGATCAATACTCGCGCTCTATTTTGAAGAGAAGTTACAGCCCTTTATCATATTTAAACTGACCATGTTATCTGTGTTTGCAATTTACTTTAGCCAAGCAGCTATAACGATCACAAACCACTTTTATCAATTTCGTAAAATAGTATGTTTTTATTTCCCGGAAAGAATTTTTTGGTGATCATGATCCATAATTGCACAATATCTAATTGGTTTAAAAATTTTAGGTTGTATCTTGAATAGTCCAACAATCTAGCAGACAGAATGAATCAGTGTTTCTGGGTGGGTAAGGATAACAATCCAAGGAGGAGTAGAAAGGATCTGGAGGGGATAAACAACACCAACAAAGTTGAAGAAAATTTAGAGGTCTGAGCATTTTTGCAATAGTTTCCTCTGTGACAGCCAGGCTGCTCTAAAGACACTTGACGCCTGTTCATTTAACTCAAAAGCAATTTGGGAATGCAAGAATGCTCTGGTAGAACTGGCGAAGAAAAACAGAATAACTCTCTGTTGGGTGCCTGGCCATGAGGACATTCATGGAAACGAAAAAGCAGATATCCTTGCCAAAATAGGTATAGAATCCCTTATGGTAGGGCTTGAATCAAGCTGTGGAGTTGCCTTCTGCTACAGCAAAGCTCTCATAAAAGATTTGGAAAAGAGGATTAGATCCAATAACTGGATTAGGGCTTCAGGATAAGGAAAATCAAAAGTGTTTATCTCTCCTTATGCTTAAGTGTGGGCATCTCTCCTAGAACAAAGTAAGAAGGATATAAGATTGATAGTAGGGATGCTGGCAGGACGTGGCTCCCTTAGAAAACATCTGATGAAGGTGGGTCTTAGTCAGACTGATGAATGCAGACTCTGCAGAGAAGCAGAAGAATCAGCGGAACACATAAGGTTACACTGTCCTGCCATATCTAAAGTAGGAAGATATTCCTAGGGGAATATCTTCTCAGCCCAAAGGACATAAAACAGGAGCCCTCAAATTTGATTGGCATCTGTAAAAGTCTCTGACTTTGAGGGCACAAACGTAAGTATGGGTGACGCTAAGGTCCTCTTAGGACTACATGCAGGGACTACCGTCTCTTTCTCCTGGAAGAAAAAAATATCCTATACATTTATTTTTCATATATTAAGTTGAAATTTTGACAAATAGTATGAAGTGGCTAAGTAAATAATTACAATTAATTATTGTAATGGAAAATAATTTTTAAATTATTTGACAAATATCTATAATAGATTATATATATCTACATATATGTAATATGTATCTACATAGATATTCATGTACTATGGTACATGCTAGTGCTCAATTGCAGATTCTGAAGTAAAAAATACATTAATATTCATATACTGTGCAGACGCTAGAGCAGTATTAGTAAGTAGTATTATGGTAGTAATTTTAATACTGCAGCAGTTGCTATAGTACTGTGGTAATAAGGTCTGGATCCCTATGTAAATAAATACATAGATATTCATATACAGTGGAACTTGCTATAGTGTTGTGGTAGTACGTTCCAGACTCCCTAAGTAAATAAGGACATGGATTTTCATATATCATGGGAAGTTGCTGGGTTATTACAAGTCAAATCAACCAATGAAAAAAGTAATTTTGGACCTTGACCTCTCAGATTTCGTTGAATTTTTGTATGGAAGTTGTATCTACCAAGACTAATTAAAATGCCAAATTTTACGTTCTTCGGCCATTTTGGTTTTTTGAGTGAAAATCTTTTAAAAATCCACAAAAAGGCAGTTTTGGTCATGTTTTAATATTTTCTAAATACTGTAGCTTAATGGACTATTGCAGCTGATGTGCTCAAACTTTTTTGCATTCTTTACTATTTCAAATGAATGAACCTTTCTCCTTCTGAACCTTTGTTATTATAAAATTACTAAGATGTGTTACCTGAGAAAAACAATTACTTTTTTCTTATTAAATGGAGCTCTTGAAAGAGTTGAAATGCTATTGGAGAATTTGCAATTAAAGAATACAAGAAATTAGCTACACTAGAAAATAAAGATGTATACAATTAATTGTGAATTTGGAGAAAATAAAAGACAAATTCAGGTTTACAATATTATTGTACACTTACCAAACAGATTTTTGAATGTTTTGGATTAAAAAAAAAGATTAAAGAAATAAAATAAAAGAGATATACACCTAGTTATACCTCTATATATATATATATATATTATATATATATATATATATAATATATATATATATATATAATTTCAATAAACATTGAATCGCAAAAAGTACTTGCTCCGCCGGGAGTCGAACCCGGATCTCTCACTTGCCGGGTTTATATATATATATGTAGAGTGTATTATATTTTACTCCTCAGTCACCCTCAAAAACTTTTTAATCATTTTAATACTCACTTTGTTAGTGTTGTCTTGTGGGATGAATTGAACATACGCAAAGTTGTAATGAAAAACAATGCTAATATTAGAGTAAGTGGTCCATCACCCATCACCAGAGTTAAATTTGTTTCAGTTTGTAACAGTAGATGAAGTAGAAAAAATCATTTCTTAGTTTAAATAACAGTAAACAATGCTAATATTAGAGTAAGTGGTCCATCACCCATCACCAGAGTTAAATTTGTTTCAGTTTGTAACAGTAGATGAAGTAGAAAAAAATCATTCTTAGTTTAAATAACAGTAAACAATGCTAATATTAGAGTAAGTGGTCCATCACCCATCACCAGAGTTAAATTTGTTTCAGTTTGTAACAGTAGATGAAGTAGAAAAAATCATTCTTAGTTTAAATAACAGTAAACAATGCTAATATTAGAGTAAGTGGTCCATCACACATCACCAGAGTTAAATTTGTTTTCAGTTTGTAACAGTAGATGAAGTAGAAAAAATCATTCTTAGTTTAAATAACAGTAAACAATGCTAATATTAGAGTAAGTGGTCCATCACCCATCACCAGAGTTAAATTTGTTTCAGTTTGTAACAGTAGATGAAGTAGAAAAAATCATTCTTAGTTTAAATAACAGTAAACAATGCTAATATTAGAGTAAGTGGTTCCATCACCCATCACCAGAGTTAAATTTGTTTCAGTTTGTAACAGTAGATGAAGTAGAAAAAAATCATTCTTAGTTTAAATAACAGTAAACAATGCTAATATTTAGAGTAAGTGGTCCATCACCCATCACCAGAGTTAAATTTGTTTCAGTTTGTAACAGTAGATGAAGTAGAAAAAATCATTCTTAGTTTAAATAACAGTAAACAATGCTAATATTAGAGTAAGTGGTCCATCACCCATCACCAGAGTTAAATTTGTTTCAGTTTGTAACAGTAGATGAAGTAGAAAAAAATCATTCTTAGTTTAAATAACAGTAAACAATGCTAATATTAGAGTAAGTGGTCCATCACCCATCACCAGAGTTAAATTTGTTTCAGTTTGTAACAGTAGATGAAGTAGAAAAAATCATTCTTAGTTTAAATAACAGTAAACAATGCTAATATTAGAGTAAGTGGTCCATCACACATCACCAGAGTTAAATTTGTTTCAGTTTGTAACAGTAGATGAAGTAGAAAAAATCATTCTTAGTTTAAATAACAGTAAACAATGCTAATATTAGATTAAGTGAGTCCATCACCCATCACCAGAGTTAAATTTGTTTCAGTTTGTAACAGTAGATGAAGTAGAAAAAATCATTCTTAGTTTAAATAACAGTAAACAATGCTAATATTAGAGTAAGTGGTCCATCACCCATCACCAGAGTTAAATTTGTTTCAGTTTGTAACAGTAGATGAAGTAGAAAAAATCATTCTTAGTTTAAATAACAGTAAACAATGCTAATATTAGAGTAAGTGGTCCATCACCCATCACCAGAGTTAAAATTTGTTTCAGTTTGTAACAGTAGATGGAGTAGAAAAAAATCATTCTTAGTTTAAATAACAGTAAACAATGCTAATATTAGAGTAAGTGGTCCATCACCCATCACCAGAGTTAAATTTGTTTCAGTTTGTAACAGTAGATGAAGTAGAAAAAATCATTCTTAGTTTAAATAACAGTAGGGCATGTGGTTGGGATGGTATTCCTATATCACTATTGAAAGAAAGAAAGAAATACATTTATTTCCAGCCATAAACAACACAGGTAGTAACTAAGCATAGAAATGAGATCCTCGCATTGGTCGTAACCTGTGCGCAAGAATCGAGTCCAGTCAGTCCACATTCAGTTAACTGTGATATATTTAAAATTCAAGTGGAAATAACAAAGCAATATATCTGGCTGCACAGACTGTGGCTCTAACTATAGCAAGGTACAAATATGTATTAAAATTATAATCCATTAAGGGCATAAATAGTTTGCCCTGCGTAACTCATTTCCAAATAGCAAACATTCCACGCATGATTGATTTCATAAACAGACACAATCACAAGGTTTACCTAGTACCACCTAATTTGCGAGATACACCCATCCTTTCTATCTCACACATGCCAACACACACCCAAGCGCGAGCACACGCACGCAAACAGGCACACACATCCACGCACAAACCGAGATACGTAAGTACCCCGGCATTTAGGTTGCCCTGTAAGTGGACTTAAAGAGATTATCTATCCCTGTTCTACCTAATTCTACTAGCCAATTATTAACTATTTTCTTATATGAATAGTAACTGCATGGACCGGGAGTTTTCATTTGGTGGGGTAATTTTGAGAAAACAATACTAGCTATATAATAAGTGTCTATAAAATTTATAGATTTATTGATTCTTGGTGTTGTAATACCCGAGTTAATCTGTGTTCTTGTAACGTAAGGGTGGTTAGTTTTTTTTGAAAATATTTTCTAGATTTTTAAAAATATATAAAGATAATTGTTCTTGCATATAACTGAGTTATATTAGAAACCTTGAACTAATTAAATAATAATTCAGATGAGTAACTAGTTGGTTTTTGTAATGCCGCTTTCATAATGGCTTTCTGTGAAGTATGTAATGGTAGAAGAATAGTTGTATATGCTCCGCCCCAAGCAATGATACCAAATTGTAATAATGATTGTACATATGCGTGATAAACTGTTTTCATCAAAGCTGGCGTTAATATTTTATGAAGAACGAAAAATATATAAATAAACTTTCTCATTCTGTTCTTTAACAATTGCACATGAGCTGTCCACTTAAGTCTACTATCAAATATGACACAGAGGTACTTGTAATCTGACACTCTTTCAACAGTTTCGCAGCCACAATCATTCTGGCCTGCACAAGTATGGAGTTTCAGAGTAAGGTTCACAGGATCTCCGTCAGCTCTCAGTGATATTGCCATACATTTGGTTTTATGTAAATTTACTGTGAGCTGATTTTGGTCAAACCATTGCTTGACAGTACGCAGCCCCCGCTCCGCCGCTCCATATGCTTCCCCCAGCTGGATCCCTCGAACAACAAGGCTGTGTCATCTGCATATAGAAAGATCTGGCCACCTAGAAGGTTAATTTTATCAAAATTGTTTATATAAATTAGAAACAAAAGTGGTCTTAATGTACTACCTTGAATAACACCATATTCGACCTGTTTTGTTAAACTATGACTGCCTAAAATTGAGACAACCTGATATCTCTCGCTTAGATAATTTTTAAACCATTCCAACACCTCTAACACCTATACAAACTAGTTTTTTTACTAGTAACTCTATTGACTGTGTCAAAAGATTTGGCTAGATCTATGAAAACTATTAGTACTTTCTTATTACGCCCAACTGGATCATGAGTTTCTTTTGTAAATGAAAATAAGTTATCGTTCAGGTTTTTATCATTCCGAAAGCCAAATTGGTTTCCATACAAAAATCCATGATTAATACCGTAATTTTGAAAATTGTTTTCTAACACACTTTTCTAAAATCTTGGCGAGGACACTTGCAAGAGTGATAGGCCTGAAACTAATGCAATGAATTTTCGGACCTCCTTTGTATATAGGGATGATTTTTCCACTTTTAAACGCGATCGGATAAATACCTTGTCTAAAACTATTTATTACATGTGAAAGTGAAAATTTAAGAACTTGGATATTTTCTTTTATAGACCAAACTGGTAGGTCGTCCAGCCCGGGGACAGACTCACCTCGCATGTCTTGTACTACTTTTACAATATCCTGCTAAGTGACGGGTTCCAGCTGAAATACAGAGTCCACCCTGTGCATGTCGTTGTCCACTACACACTCGGCCACAGGAGGGACAGCGCCGGCCAGATTAGCTCCCACTCCTACATAATACTCATTAAAAGTATTCGCCACATTGATAATGTCTGAGTTCAAAATATTATTCTTGTTCGATAAAAATTGTTCAATCGGAAAATGGTCTTTTTTAGTCACAGTGCCTGTAATTTCTCCAATGTTTTTCCACAGTAACTTGCTATTGTTTCCCGCTTTACAGATATTCCTCCTGTAGTATTGGCACTTTGCATTTTTAATTGTTTTATTTAAGATATTTCTATAGTTTTTGAAGTTTTTAAGTAGCACTGTATTGAATGGTTCTCTTTTGCAACGTTGACTTAATTTATCTCTAAATCTAATCGATTTGATCTAAACTATTTGTGATCCAAGGCTTAATTTATCGTTCCCTAGCCGAACAAAATTGAGACTTTTTTTAATTTTTCCATTATGGTCTGAAGTATTTCCACAAGAACATTACAACTTGAATTTACGTCATCTAAACCCGTTACTAAGTTCCAATTCTGCTCAGAAATGCATCTACAGACAAAATCTTTATCAAATTTGTCAATATTGTTGTTATTTATATTATTTACAATAGGTACTTCTGTTCAAAGCTTAGTAACGATTAGATAATGATCTGTCATGCGATCTGTGTTCTTTATATCAACAAAAATGTGGTCGATGCAGGTAGATGAATTTGCCGTAACTCTAGTTGGAATATTTATACAACTAACAAAGCCGGTGCCGTACAATACATCAAGATAATGTTGTGATAACAAACTTAGATTTTCCTGCAAAATGCAGCAATTGACGTCACCAATTAGCCAGTGTATTCGGCCCCTGGGTCTATTGCTGCTATAAAATTCAAGGTCATTAATGGATAAATCAAGATCATTATCTGAGGATAGGCTGCGATACACCGCGAGCAAACTGAGCCGGTCACCGCTAACCGACATATCCACTCTGATACTTGTGGACCCATGCATACATACCTCCTCATACTCTACTCGGAAACATTTATTGACACACACCATTACGCCATAATTCTGGTTCCTCTTTCGTTTGTTCATAATCACATCATACCCAGCCATACTACAAATTTCATCTAACCAGGTTTCTGTTAAAACAATAATATCAAACTTATTACCGAGACTGTGTAAGATAATTAAAAGTTCGTCTATGTTTCTGTTATAACTCCCTAATATTTGCATGTAAAATTGTTATACCACAGCTGTCTGAACCATCAACGTCTCTCGCCCAAAAAGTAAAATCCCCAATATCCTCATACACTACTGGACTTACTACTCTAAAATCATCAATCGCTTCATTCAAAAAGTCATTCATCCCGCACACTCCTTCCACCAAACCTGCACTACCCGCTCACTATATTTAATAATTATTTTCAACTATTTCTGACTACATTAATAGTCTTAATGATTATACATTTAAGAATTACATGCATACATCCATCCACAACACACCACACCCAGTCTTACATACAAACACGTGCACACACACACGTATTCATTATCATATAGAATCATACACGTACATAACTCCAACATCCTTACACTTCGTACACCGTATTTAATTGGAATCAATTGTGTGAAATACTTGATTTTAGAACTACTGTAACATGTTAAAAAAAGGACATATTTCTAAGAACAGTATATTTTTCTCACGTTCAATCGATTTTGAGGTACGGGTTAATGTTCTGGGGTCCATCCAGTGTAGTAAATTTTAATAGAGTATTTGTCCTCCAGAAATGGTGTTTGTGAATCATCTCAGGACGTAGGAGATTCGAAACTTGTAAACCTCTTTTCGGTGAATTAAAAATACTTACTCTGGCGGGTCTGGTGGGGTACGAGCTATGCTCTTTTGTTAAGGGCAATCCAAAGCTTTTTGTAAGCAATGGATACTACCATCAGTATCCGACCAGATCAAGAGAGCTGATGTCTGTGGCTGCACATAGTACTAGTGCATTTGAGAGGGGTCCATACCACTTGGGTGCTAAAGCTTTCAATGCATTGCCATTGAATATTAAAAATGAGCAAAATCTACGTTTATTAAAAAAAAAAAAAAACTAAAGACACACTTTCTTGATAAATGTTTTTACTGTGTAAGAGATTTGTTAAGTTAGATATAGTTTTAGTATTTTGACATGTAATGTAAAAATGTATTTTGCATTTACGAATAAAGATCTTGAATCTTTATTACCAAATTTAAATTATAGGTAAGTATTTAATTAATTATGGTTAATTGTTAATTTTAATTTGGTATTAATTTAAAGTTCAGAGGAGTCTATGATTTACAAGTACTTTTATTACACACTTGAAACCCTCCCAATTACTCACATTGACATACTGTGACTTCTTAACAATATACAGATTAATAAGTTAAGATTATTGTGGTTATAATAACTAAGTAAGACTTGTAATACAGAGATAAAGGATACAAATAATGACTTCACAACATGGAGGAAGTTATCAACAAGAAACAAACAGCCTCGAGACCATAGTGAAAATGAAATTTATACATATTAATACATTATGTATGTATACACAATCAACTTATGAACGTATTTAACCAATATTTAAGTACACACTGATTAAACCATTTATAGTATCCTGATTCGATTATTACTAACATAATTATTCCAAATGTTCCAAAAGTAAAATAAAATAAATAAAATACTTCTCCTATACTGCGATAACATTTGATACATTGATTTAAATTACATTAATCCAAATAAAGTATAGCTAAAATAAAGCTTTTAATTCAGAACTAAAACCACTTACCTACTCAAACGGGTAAAATAAAGGTGTACTTTTAATGTACTACAATGAAATAAAGTTCAACACTTCGAGAAATTATACAATACAGACTTTAATATAATGTATACAGAAACTAGTCCTGTACGTAAAAGTAAAAAGTAAAAAAAGTAAAGAATGTCTTATTTTACCAGGCGAAGTTAGGGCTAAGAAGCCCTCTCTAACACTTAACCTGGGGACCAACGGCTTAAAGGTGACTTCCGAACCACCACCAATGGCCGGGCAGGCGGGCCGCTTGCAAGGACAGGATCGCTCAGCGGTCACCTGTCCAAGCAGCAGCCACGCTCGACGTTGCTTGATCTGGTTATCTTGCGATAACCGCCGTACCCACTACACTGCGCCATTGGCTATATGTACGTCATTGTATATATGTATATATTGTATATGTACGTCATATACATAATTAAATACTTAACTTAAAACTCCCAAAGACCGATTAAAGATCATTTATAACAGAAATCTGTAAAATAGTTTAAATGATATTTGACACACTACCAGTTCTAGCAAAGCAGATAAATAAAAACACTTAAAGTTAAAATTTAGTTGGATTAAAGTTAATACAATTTGGTTTAAATACAGTTTGTGGTGATTACATGTTGTTTTAACCCTTCCATTGATTAATTACCAAAGACCATCTAATAATATACTCATCATATACAATAGAAATAGAACCAAAATAGTCAAGTTCAATTTAATTAATTCATTTACATGTAAAAAACCGTAAAAATTCAACCTAAAATGGTTATTTATATTGAAATTTAATAAATTAAAAAGTAAATAATAATAAATCAAGGGAGGTCTATCTAATGGATTATAAAGAAACTTTAACAAAAATTTTTTTATAACAATTGGTAGAACTAATGGTTTATTTAATCCCTCCATTTAACTCACACAACTCACTCCGGTGAACCACCTGGTGTAGTTTCGCACCTTATCTCTTGTGTTGACCGTGTGTTCTGTGATGGTGATGGTGTGTGTTGACCGTGTGTTCTGTGATGGTGATGGTGATGCTGCCGCTCTCTCGATGTCTTCAAACGATGAGACCCTCTGGGCTGGAGAATCAGCCGTCTTCCTCACCATGATCCTTCCCTCTCTGGACCAAGCATAAGCCAGCTTCCCAAATTTAACGAACGCCTTGGCGCGCCCCAGGATGGCCTTGTTGTGTGCGGTCAGATGCTCACTGATAAACACCAGCGCCCATGGAAGTGAAGGTGCTAAATTTGTAGTCTCAATGCGATTTTTTCTTGCGGCAATCAGCCATTCGCCATGAATAGATCAAGAGATAAACTGGACCACGATGCTGGGGTGAAATCTTCTGTCTCTGGGAGCCGGGAGCCTGTGAGCGATGGAGATTCCTCCCCTGGTGAACACAACTCCGATCGCCTTCGCAATCGACTCGACTACGACATAAATGTCCTCTCCCTTTGTTACCGGCACACCCCTAATTTCAATATTGTTCAATCTTGATCTCTGTTGCAGTTCGTCGATCTCCGTTTTTAGCTGACATTCTCAGGCAAGCGTTGGTTTTCTTTTTTCAGCAAACCACAGTCTTCTTTGAGCGTCAAATTATCTTTCTCAACTTTGGAGAGTTTAAGCTTGACTTCTTCTAACGAATCGCGAACAGACATCATAGTCTTTTCCAAAGATGCAAAACTTTCACTGTTGGACTTCCTGGCATCTGACATCTCCTGTTTAATGTTTTTTAACAAGTCCATAATTATAGGATCGTCACTGTTTGTAGAGGAAGTACCGTCAACGTCATAGCGTCACGTAGTTAGCGCCTTCGCGGACATCTTCGAAAGTTTAGCGACGGTTCGGATCCGGCAACAAGTAGCATGAAACTCCACACTGCATATCGAACACTTGGCTACCTCTTTGGCGTCTGTGGTATTTAACTGACACTTACCACACACCATGGTCACACACTTGTGATAAATTTCAATAGCGATAAAGCGTATCCTTATTGCCAGTATTCAGGAGGGTATTTATATAAATAAACAAAAATAAATAAAAAACCGAAGTTATTTTTAAATCAGCATAGATACAAATAAACTTAACAATCAAAGCAGGAACTTGCCGACAGGACTGAGCAGGCAGGCGCGGGCGGACCGGCAAACTAAGAGATATTAAAACTGTCTGTTAAAGTAGTAAGTCCAATTTTAGTCAGTATAATAAACCAATAATTTAATCACGGACACTTTCAGAGTAAACTTAAATTATCGGAAGTAATTCCTGTATTTAAAAAAGATTCACCTATTAAAATATCTAATTATAGACCCATCTCCGTATTGAGCAATATTTCAAAGATTTTCGAGAAAGCAATAAATTATTAGGATTAACAACATGTTTGCAAACAAACAAACTAATATATAATGAGCAGTATGGTTTTAGGAAATATAGAAACACTGAATTAGTTCTTACATCCTTTGTCAATAGTGCTTCGAGGGCTTTGGATGAATCATGCAAGTACAGCAGGTATTTTTTGTGACTTATCCAAAGCTTTTGACTGTGTAAATCATAAACTGCTCTTGTCTAAATTATCTCCAGTGGCGTAGCTACTTTGGTTGAATCATGCAGGTATTTTTTGAATTTTAGATGGGAATGATCCCAGACCTATATTTGTAAAATTAAAAATATTAACAGTGGTAAATCTTTACATACTTTTTGCTTTTTTGCATGTTAAGACAAATTTTAGCAGCTTCATGCTTAACAAGCATGTACATAATTATATTATTAGAAATAGAGATTTAATTAATAGACCATACACAAGATTGAGTAAGATCTTGTTTTCCTATGAGTTTGTTGGTATACCGCTTTTTAACAAATTACATTTAAGTGCTCAGAATGTCAGTGTAAACCGATTTAAGAAAGTCGTGCATGACTGGCTGATTGAAAGATCTTTTTACATACTCGATGAATTTTACAGTTCTGACACTAGCATTTTAATGTTTGAGGAGTTATAAGTTACATGTGTATTTTAACTTTTACCTAAACTGTAGCTTATTTTTGATAATTTTTTGTCTATGTTACCATTGTATGTTACGTTTGCATGTTAAGTTAAAATAATGTCTTGCTCTGGGTTGTGTGTTTTGTATTTTTAACATTGTTATGAGTCTACTTAACTTTTTATATTAATATTTATTTAAAAAAAAACACTTTTAACTTATTAACTGTTGCTTTGATTCAACGGTACTATGCCTGTGATTTAACTATGAGTTTACTGCACGATTGATTACCATTGTTTATATGTAATCTATATATATATTTAAAAAAACACTTTTAACTTATTAACTATTGCTTTGATTCAACGGTACTATGCCTGTGATTTAACTATGAGTTTACTGCACGATTGATTACCATTGTTTATATGTAATCTATATATATTTAAAAAAACACTTTTAACTTATTAACTATTGCTTTGATTCAACGGTACTATGCCTGTGATTCAACTATGAGTTTACTGCACAATTGATTACCATTGTTTATATGTAATCTATATATATTTTAATGCAATTCTTGATATGTTCTAACTTACAAATTGTAATTGCATCATATTGTGACGAGATCCATTGCATGTAAATGTTTAAAGATCAATAAAGATATCTATCTAATAAACTACCCACCTTAAAGGTATGAAACTTCTACTAGTACAACCGTGTGTTAGATTAACAGTTTATCTTCTCCATATTCTGGGTATATAGGGTCAATAGTCTGTTTTCCCATTTTTTTGCTCAATTTATCTCTTATTAATTTGATTATATAATTTGTAATCCAAGGCTTAAGCCTCTTGAATCTAGATGATTTTTTTAATTGTTTTCCTAGAATTATTAATCGCTTTATCTACTGTTTTACAAAAGTGGTGTATAACCATATTTTCGTTCTGAAAATCACATTCCAGTGGACAAGAGTGCAGAGTCTATAATCATCTGTGAAGCTGTAATGCTAAGACTAGTGCTATAGTGATCAGCTATCTCATTCTGTACATACGTGATCCAGGCATGACTTTCTAGTTTTTGTTACCCTTGTTGGTTTATCTATACAAATAATTGAGACCAGCACCTACTATACAGTTCAAGTATCTGTCAGTATAAGGGGAGTTTTCTAGCAAGTCAAAGTTGAAATCCTCAGCCAAGATAATCATTTCGTCCTTATTTAAACTGTTAAGATAATGAATTTAATCTAAAGAATTTTAAAAGGTTGAACATCGCAGTCAAACGTACGGTAGAGAGCCATGAGAGAAAAGGTTTAAAGTGTCAATCATAGAAATATGTGATGCAGTAATTGAAAATGAAGGCATTTATATAAATGAAAGAAATTTTTGTATAGCTGTGTGTAATCGTTTATATGTAGGCTACACTACGTTTTAGTATGGTTAGGCCATAACATAAGTTACCTGGACCTAGTCATGCAGTGTAAAAATTGTATTCTTACAATAAAATTATTGATTGATACATGTTTATTATGTTCATGACAATGTCTATTGTACACTTGTGTATTTCATGAGAACAAAGCTTCTTGATTGATTATATTTTCTGTTATCTATCTTTATGTATCAAAGATTGGAATTCAGAGAAACTATTTTCAGATTTTGGGGTCACTTAAATCCAAAAAATTGATAAATTAACTCAGTTTCAAGCAAGAAGTCCACTATTGGATAAATAAATGCTTTCATGTATTTGTAAAAAGAAAACGTGTCTCTCATGCATAGTATACCTTCAAAACTTAATGTTGTATATATTTTAAAACGTATCTATAATTATTTTTTGTATTGTACTATTTGACATGATATTTGTACCGATTGTTTTAGCTGCTGACTTCCCAAGCCTTGAACTTGTGCTGCAGCGTACCAGAATTAACACAGCAGATTGGTAAGAAGTTAATATTGCATTCTTGTTCATGTTTAGTTACTATGAATTGATTTATAATAACAATTTGTAATTTCCTCTACTTATTAAGCCAAAGTTAAAAAGATTAAAATGTCTCAATTAAATGAGGAGCCCCATACGTCATACGTTAAATTTAAAAATGCAAGGCACATAACACATTTACGCCTTGGCTTGTCCTAATGTTAATACGACTCTGAATTTTGACTATAGTAGTTTCTAACTGTTGTGCAAAATAAAGTATTTCACTACACTGTTACAACAAACATCAGGCTGCTTATCATAATCCATCTATAAATACTGACTGTAGTAGTTTCTAACTGTTGTGCAAAATAAAGTATTTCACTACACTGTTACAACAAACATCAGGCTGCTTATCATAATCCATCTATAAATACTGACTGTAGTAGTTTCTAACTGTTGTGCAAAATAAAGTATTTCACTACACTGTTACAACAAACATCAGGCTGCTTATCATAATCCATCTATAAATACTGACTGTAGTAGTTTCTAACTGTTGTGCAAAATAAAGTATTTCACTACACTGTTACAACAAACATCAGGCTGCTTATCATAATCCATCTATAAATACTGACTGTAGTAGTTTCTAACTGTTGTGCAAAATAAAGTATTTCACTACACTGTTACAACAAACATCAGGCTGCTTATCATAATCCATCTATAAATACTGACTGTAGTAGTTTCTAACTGTTGTGCAAAATAAAGTATTTCACTACACTGTTACAACAAACATCAGGCTGCTTATCATAATCCATCTATAAATACTGACTGTAGTAGTTTCTAACTGTTGTGCAAAATAAAGTATTTCACTACACTGTTACAACAAACATCAGGCTGCTTATCATAATCCATCTATAAATACTGACTGTAGTAGTTTCTAACTGTTGTGCAAAATAAAGTATTTCACTACACTGTTACAACAAACATCAGGCTGCTTATCATAATCCATCTATAAATACTGACTGTAGTAGTTTCTAACTGTTGTGCAAAATAAAGTATTTCACTACACTGTTACAACAAACATCAGGCTGCTTATCATAATCCATCTATAAATACTGACTGTAGTAGTTTCTAACTGTTGTGCAAAATAAAGTATTTCACTACACTGTTACAACAAACATCAGGCTGCTTATCATAATCCATCTATAAATACTGACTGTAGTAGTTTCTAACTGTTGTGCAAAATAAAGTATTTCACTACACTGTTACAACAAACATCAGGCTGCTTATCATAATCCATCTATAAATACTGACCGTAGTAGTTTCTAACTTTTGTGCTAGAGTAAAATATTTCACTCACAATGTTAGAGCTATCATTAGGATGTTCATGTTAATCCCACCTCTAAATACTGACTGTAGTAGTTTCTAACTTTTGTGCTAGAGTAAAATATTTCACTCACAACGTTAGAGCTATCATTAGGCTGTTCATGTTAATCCCACCTCTAAATACTGACTGTAGTAGTTTCTAACTTTTGTGCTAGAGTAAAATATTTCACTCACAGCGTTAGAGCTATCATTAGGCTGTTCATGTTAATCCCACCTCTAAATACTGTCTGTAGTAGTTTCTAACTTTTGTGCTAGAGTAAAATATTTCACTCACAACGTTAGAGCTATCATTAGGCTGTTCATGTTAATCCCACCTCTAAATACTGACTGTAGTAGTTTCTAACTTTTGTGCTAGAGTAAAATATTTCACTCACAGCGTTAGAGCTATCATTAGGCTGTTCATGTTAATCCCACCTCTAAATACTGTCTGTAGTAGTTTCTAACTTTTGTGCTAGAGTAAAATATTTCACTCACAACGTTAGAGCTATCATTAGGATGTTCATGTTAATCCCACCTCTAAATACTGTCTGTAGTAGTTTTTTAACTTTTGTGCTAGAGTGAAATATTTCACTCACAACGTTAGAGCTATCATTAGGCTGTTCATGTTAATCCCACCTCTAAATACTGACTGTAGTAGTTTCTAACTTTTGTGCTAGAGTAAAATATTTCACTCACAACGTTAGAGCTATCATTAGGCTGTTCATGTTAATCCCACCTCTAAATACTGTCTGTAGTAGTTTTCTAACTTTTGTGCTATAGTAAAATATATTTCACTCACAACGTTAGAGCTATCATTAGGCTGTTCATGTTAATCCCACCTCTAAATACTGTCTGTAGTAGTTTCTAACTTTTGTGCTAGAGTAAAATATTTCACTCACAACGTTAGAGCTATCATTAGGCTGTTCATGTTAATCCCACCTCTAAATACTGTCTGTAGTAGTTTCTAACTTTTGTGCTATAGTAAAATATTTCACTCACAACGTTAGAGCTATCATTAGGCTGTTCATGTTAATCCCACCTCTAAATACTGACTGTAGTAGTTTCTAACTTTTGTGCTAGAGTAAAATATTTCACTCACAACGTTAGAGCTATCATTAGGCTGTTCATGTTAATCCCACCTCTAAATACTGTCTGTAGTAGTTTCTAACTTTTGTGCTAGAGTAAAATATTTCACTCACAACGTTAGAGCTATCATTAGGCTGTTCATGTTAATCCCACCTCTAAATACTTGACTTTGTATTTACACTAATGATGTTATAACGGGTGTCCCAAGAAGAGGTTTATTTTTATATTACTTGCTCATTTATTTACCAAACATTTTCAAACTTCACTCACTACATTACATATGTTTTTAAAATATTCTATGAAAATTGGAGCTCTATAGCATTTCTTGAAATAAATGGAGGCATTTTGAAAAACTATACTTTAATAACAGTAAAAAACTATTTTTTTTTGGTTTTGTAAAATTATTTATAGTCATATTTTTGAGAAATAAAGCATTTCATCCAGAAAATTGTATTAAAATACCTATAATTACAGTCTACAATTATTTGTAGACTGTAATCCCTCCACAGCGACACACTGATAACAGCGCTAACAAATGAATTGTGATCTTTTACAAAGAAATTCTGCGGTTATCTTCAATTTATTGTTTTAATTCCTCATCATTATTGAAGCCAAGAGTATAAACTTGTTCCTTTAAGTAAACCCATAGAATGAAATTACACACAGTTAAATCTGGGGATCAGGGTGACCAATCTAAAAAATCACTTCCATGACCAATCCAACGGCCATGAAAGTTGTCATTTAGTAATTGCTTGAAAGGGTTTACAAAATGCACCATCTTGTTGGAAGATTCCTTGATACTGGAACCGCAAAATGAGGCAAGACTTGTTCATTTAAAACAGCTGTTCTCTAAAACAGCAACGCAGTAATCAAACCAGGTGATTCAAGAAATCGATTTTTATAGGAAGCAAAATTGTAAAATTTTTAATATGTCACCATTTTGTTTCTATAATTATTAGGGAGCTTTAATTTTCACAGAATATTTTTAAACCCTACTTTATTAATTGTGTAGAGTTAAAAAATGTTCTGTGAAAAAATAGGCAAGTAATATAAAATGAAACGTTTAAACCTCTTCGTGGTATTTTACCTGTTATTTTACACTACACTACACAAATAATATTTAATACAATTTAAATGTCAACAAATGTTTCAGCCTATTTGTTGAACTTCATCCGAAAGTGTCAGCAGCTGTTTAGTTAAATTTTGATTATGAAACATAAATACTACAATTTTTCCATAATTCAAAAATATTTCAGGTAATTTTTTATTTATAAGATCTGAAACATTAAACTTATGCAGCAACAGGCAACATCTCTACAAACAAACTGAAACACTGCAATGGAGTATTATCCCTCAGCCTTATAACTTAACCCATAACAAAAAAGACAGTAAGACAGTAGTTGGTTATTATAGACCAATATCAATAATGGGTTTCTCTAAAATCCTGGATATGTATTTCCAATAAAACAGCTTATCTATGATGTTGTCTTCTATAAAAGAATTATTGTCTGAAAATTACTGTACGATTGTGTTTGTTGTTTATTATTCTTAATATACAACAGTTAATCTAAAGTCTCTTTTATTTAGTTTTTTAACATATATTGTGAATATTTTTAAGCCTTAAATGGTAAATAAAGCAGTTTATTATTGTTAACTAAGAATTTCGTTTTTGTCTGTCATTGTTTATAAAGGCATTCATTGTTGATACATTTACTATATCTCTATTAGTTTTTAATGTATTAGAGAACAGAGTGACTTAACAGCATATATTAATGTATTTCTTGTACTTTAAATGAAGGAGCTGGGATCTGAGCGCAGTTGGCATAAGATACTCTGGAGCTACCGTTTATTCGATTTTTTTATTGTGAGCTACTCGCTGAGAGCCTCAATGTTGACAGTGTTTTGTCACAGTAAATCTGTGTGTATGTTATTTTGCATACATTTGATCATGAGATTTGTGATAGAATCCATTTAAAATGTAATTCTTGCAATACCTTAGTAAAATTTCAGATTTTTAAGAAGTTACAAATTAAAATAAATTAATAGCTACAATTTTAAAAGTATTAAATATATTATCATAATATATTTTGCAGCTAGCCCTCCCACTATAAACATTTGACTAAGACTTAAATTTATTAGGTTTTAAGATATTAACTTTATAATAAAAAAAAAACATATGCACACACCGACAGAAGAAACTAAACAATGGAGATCCATATATTAATCTGTATATCAATGTGTCTGTCTTCACTTAAGCAATAATGCTTTTGAAAATATGGTAATATATTTATAGATACGTGTTTTAACGTGGTTTTTTACATTTTTGTGTTGATTATAGTTTTAAATAAATAAATAAAAATGCCTTTATTACAAGCGATACTCAGTTTACACTGTTTTTTCAGTACAACTCAAGTCAAGTACAATAAATATGTCCTAAGCTAATTAAATAGATAACTTATACTGACAATAACTTACATGTACATAGAACATAATAAAAAAAAAAAAACATGAATTTACAAATCACAGAAAGAGCTCTTTAGTCGTTTTTTAAAACTGGTAACTGAGTTTAAAGCTTTGACGTTACCGGGGAGACCATTGTACAACTTCGGACCGAAGTACGAAAATCCTTTCCTCCCTACTTCAAGCCTCACCCTAGGCAGGTGGAGGGTCCTGTTTTGTCGAGTTGCACGCTGAGAGACCTCATCCCGGTAAACAAGCTTTTCGCAGAGGTACTCCGGTTCTTTGAGCTTCAGAGTTTTGTGTATCATGCAGCCGGTGAGTATCCCGCACACGTCCTCCATGGGGAGCATGTTAACAGCAGTTCTGAAAGGGGTCACGTGATCACGACACTTCAGTTGGAAAATGAAGCGGATTGCAGTGTTTTGCATCTTTTGTATTCTAGTGACATTTTCCCTTGAAATACTATTACCGTATGCAGGATAGCAGTACTGAAATACTGACAAAACCAACGACTGCATGAGACGAAGTTTTGTAGGCTCAGGTAAAAGATCTCTGAACCTATATAAACCTCTTAAACGACCAAGCGCTCGTTGAATGGCGTAAGTGACATGATGGGTAAAGGTGAGCTCACTGTCTAGCACAACACCCAGGGTCTTTACAGTGTTACATACAGCCAGCCTTTCTCCGTTAAGCCTGACAACTAAACCTTGGTCATCCATCATGTCAGTAACAGTTTGTGGTGCCACATGCAGGACATTACACTTGCCTACGTTCAGCTTCAACCCATTTTTCGCTGACCATACGGAGATTTGCTGAAGGTCAGTGTTTATGTTGTTGATAGCTAAATTTATCTTGCTGGGTTCGTAAGCCAAGTGCAGTTGACAGTCATCTGCATATAAATGAGCCGTGCAGCTTTGTATATTGTCTGTCATATCAGAAGTGTACAGATTGAAGAGAAGTGGTCCCAGACAGGATCCTTGAGGACACCTCGCTGCTTGAAGAGTGGCGAAGAAGTGTCACTTCCCAGCTTAGTGACTTGTTGCCTACTACCCAAGTATGATTTGACCCATCTCACAGTATTATCGTCGAAGCCCATATAGCACATTTTGGCCAGCATCATCTCATGGTTGATCGAGTCAAAGGCCTGGGAGTAGTCTAGAAGTACAAGTGAGTTTTGCAGTCCACGATCTTTGGCTTGAAACATGTCACTGAACAAATTTGTCAGCGCTGAACAGGTATTTTAGTTTTTGCGAAACCCTGACTGCAATTTAGGAAAGCAAACTTATTATCTGCAATGTATTCATTCATTTGAGCGATAACTATTTTTTCTAACACCTTTGACATTGCTGGCAAGATAGAAATTGGCCTCAAGTGTTGTACAGATGTAGGGTTGGTATTTTTGGGCAATGGTTGAATAACACTAAATTTCCAAGCATTGGGAAAAGTACCTGATCTAAAGCTTTCATTCAAAAGATGGGTGATTGCTTTAATTGCATATGGGCTAACAGCTTTTATCATTTGGATGGAGATCTCGTCCGTTCCAGTAGCGTGAGATTTTATTGCGTCAATAGCCCATCTGACGTTATCATCGGTAATAGTCTTGAATTTAGATGTTTCTCCATTACCCCTTCTATTAGCTTCCAAGAATCTAACTAAATCCTTATCTACCTCCAACCCTGAGCCCATCTCAACAAAATATTTATTCATTTCATTAACCTCTAAGCTGTTTTGAAGAGTTTTATTCGCCTTATCAGCAACAATATCACACTTTCGAAGGCATCTCCAGAATTCCTTAGAAGACTTAGTACAAGTAAGGTTATCAGAGAAATAGTCTTTTTTAGCTTTCCAAATTAACTGGTTTAACCGGTTTCTAACAATTCTGTATTGATTCCAGTCACTTCTCTGTCTGGTTCTCCAATATTGATTTCTAAGTGTATTCTTAGTCTTAGTGAGTTCTTTGAGTTGATCAATTCTCCAAGGGGCTTTCTTCTTTGTTACCCGTTTGCAGACAACTGGTGCATGTTCATCAAATATTTTCTTAATATTACTAGTAATAAACTGCTCAATTTCATTCACTCCTTCCATGCCTATAGCAATATTCTAATTAACATTTGAAGTAGTTTCTACTGCCTTTTCGGGGTCAAATTTGGAGTAATCTCGGTATGTGATCAGTTTTGAGCTTGGCCTTACTTTAGGCACAAAAATCTCACAAAAAACAAGTTTGTGATCTGTCATAACCTGCCCACGATGATCTCTAATGCTTGCAGTGTCTACTACACCGGTTCTCTTGACTTCAGTCGACTTGTCCACGATAATATGGTCGATTAATGTGGTTGAAGTCCATGTAACTCTTGTAGGCTCGTTAACCATCTGAACTGCATTTGAGTCCTTCAGGAGACGGCGGAGATACTTTGCATCGTTGCTTGTGGCAGAGAGAAGATCAATGTTTGTGTCTCCTAAATAAATAACAGTGTTGACTTGTACTGCCAGTTCCACAAACAGCGAGTGAAATAGTTCCTCAAGGCTGGAGGATCTCACATAAGAAGGTCTGTACACTTCACAAAGCCCAACCCGCACTCCTTTCCACTTAAGAATTACACAGATGTGTTCTACTCCAGGATTTATGTCTTCAGACAAGAAATGTTGCTCAAATGAAATGCCTTCCTTGATGTAAAGAGCCACTCCTCCACCCATCTGGTGCCTGTCAAGAACTTGGTTGAAGTGACGATCGCTTTGCAACAAGACATATCCTGGTATACCATAACTTTCTGATGGGGTGCTAGGTTGTAGCCAAGTTTCTGACACACAAAAAACGTCAAAGTCAAAATCGCTCAATAAAGAACACATTTCATGAATACAAAGCTGCAGCCATGACATCAACAAACAGAGAGCCCAAACGTGCTACGGCTCTCCTGTTAAAATGTACGCCATCTCGAAAGAGGTCTCATTTACTGACGTGACAGTTGGCCTCCACAAAGGTGACATCAAAGTTGTTGCACATCAACTCGGCTTGCGAGTTGAAAATCGAACAAACGCTTTGTATGTGATATCACGCCTAGTCAAAACACTGTTAAAAAATATTTTTGTGTTTTGAAATCGGGTTTTAGCAGTGAAGAGGAGGTCAGCAATACTCTGAAGGGCCTCGCGTTTACCGTGTCCTCCATTGTAGCCCGGCCTGCCCCGGTAACCTCGTCTCAAATTATTAGCTCCTACATGAAAATATATTACATCTAAATCTAAGTCTATATAATCTAACAGTTTGTTCTTAATATCTAAGGCTTTTCCACCTGGACAACATTCTAGGTGTGCACCTCTTACAACAGCTTTAAAAGAAGAATGTCTTCAAGAATCAAGAAATCAAGAAATCAAGAATCTTTATTGTTGTCCCACTTAAAAGTATTAACAATGTCAGAGCTGGTATGAGTTAGGCCACATCAATTGTCACATTTCTTATAACTAATTAAAATTCCTTAAAACCAGTTTAAAATTCAACATTTACAACTAATTAAAATTCCTTAAAACTAGTTTAAAATTCAACATTCAATGTTATTAAAATCACTTAAATAAACTTCCTCAACTGAATAAAAGGCTTTCACTTTTAGCCACTTAATTAACATATTCTTAAAGTTCTTAGTGCTCATTGTTTTGGCGTTGAGAGGTAACTTATTAAATAGTTTTGTACCAATGTAGATATAGCTATGTTGGGATTTGCTCAGCCTAGTATATTTCACATCAATTAAGTTTACAGATCTGGTATTATAAGAATGTACAGAGTTTCTTAGGCTAAACGAAGTCAGATTTTCTTTGATAAAAAACCAGGCTTTGCAAAATGTAAATACTTGGCAGCGTTAGTATGCCTAGCTCTATAAAAAAAGGTTTACAAGAATCTGTTTCACTTATGTTCACAAGGCATCGAATAGCTTTTTTTTGACATTTAAATACTTCCTTTGCACCAGCAGAGTTGCCCCAAAGAATAGTGCCATACAAAAGGTGAGAGTGAAAAAGTGAAAAGTAGGCATTGATAAGTATACCAGGACTTGTACATAACTTGAGTTTCTTTAAAACAAAAGATAACTCTAGAAAGGCGAGAGCAGAGTGAGTTGGTATGAACACCCCAAGTAAGGCTAGAATCTAGATTAATTCCTAGAAGTTTCACAGATTTATTTTCAGAGCCTTTAGGTCTACTACTTAAACTAAATACAATGTTTTCTGTTTTTTCTTGGTTAACCTTTAATTTGTTTGCATGAAACCATATGTGGGATCTTTCTTTCATGTAATTCAAAATTACATTATTCAGGTTACGATCTTTACCTGATGTTAACAGAGTTGTGTCGTCTGCATAGAGTATGGTTTTGTTAGGCACAAAGGCAGGCAAGTCATTTACAAAAAACAGTAAACAAGAAGGGGCCCAGGACGGAGCCCTGAGGCACTCCACAAGTAACATGCTTAAGACTAGACAGGTCTGCGCCCACCCTCACATACTGCAAACGATCAGTCAGGTAAGAAATGAACAGAGACAGTTCCTTGTGCTCAACACCATAGTAACTTAAGCTTTTCTATGAGTTCATTATGAGGTACCATATCGAATGCTTTACTTAAGTCTAAAAGTAGTGCACAGGCTTCTTCCTTGTTTTCAAAACTTTCTAATACATGAGATACAACATTTTCCACTGCCTTAACAGTTGTCAAGTTATTCCTGAATCCGTACTGAGCAGGTGTAAACAAGTGGTTATGCTCAAAAAAATTCACAATTTGCTTTTTCATAATACTTTCAATTATTTTAGATATAACAGCCACAAGGGCGATTGGACGATAATTGCTTATATTTGACCTATCTCCTTTCTTGTGGATAGGAACAGTGACAGTAACTTTTTAGACATTGAGGGTAAATGCCTATGCTAAGAATAAAATTAATTAAATACGTTAATGGACAGGATATGTTTTCAATAATTTTTTTTAGCACAAAATTCGAGAGGCCAAAGACGTCCTCAGATTTAGAATTGCTTAGCTTATTTACAGTATTACACACGTCAGCAATGCTCACTTCAGACCAAGTGAAAGAGGGTGAATTGGGTGATTTAATACCCGATGATTTCAATACATCTATAGGACAAGCAGTGCTTACACTATCACTATTTCTATTTACAATATCATTAATATTTACAAAGAAGTCATTAAAACTCACCAGCTGTAATAGGTATATCATGGTTTAGACCTTTTTTGTTTAAGCGGCCAGTAACAGAGTTAATAACCGCCCATGCAGCTTTACAGTGATTATTGGATTCCATTATATACTTATCATTTTGCCATTCTTTTTGCATTGTCTATTTGCTCTCTGTAATATTTCTTCAAATTTCTGTGGATACACACTAGGCTAGGATTAGACTTACTTCTTTCGTAGCATATATCTAGGAGTAGCCTAACTTTAGCAAGGTAAGGAGTATACCAATTTTTGTTTACCGTGTTACGGCTTTCATTGCTATTCTGTTTGATAGTTTTTGTTTTTAAAGGACAAAATTCATTGAAATTGTCAGTTAAAAATTTGCATAAAAGACTGGAAAGCTTCGTCAACTTTACTTGCCAGTAAAAATACATTTAACCAGTTAATCTGACTTAACCTACATTTAAGCCTATTAATACAATTTTCATTCAATAGTCTGTAAGTTATAGTTCTCGGTGTGCAGTCTGCAACTGATGGGAACACTTTACTTTTCTTAGTTAGGCCAAGGAAGCTCATTTTCAGAAGAAGTCCACTGTGGTCGGAGAGATGAGGGGGGTGTTGTTTCACAGATAAAAGTTGTAGGGTGCAGGTTGGAAATAAAGTTATCCAAACAGGAAGAGTTACGGGTTGGTTGAGAGTTCAGACAAAAACAGTCATAAGACTTTAGCATGTTTAAAAAATTTTTAACTTGACTGTCATTGTTTCTTGGATCTAGGTTCATGTCAGTAGCGATTAAAATTTTAAAGTTTCTATATTTTACCATGTTGTCAAGAGTGTCAAAGAGTTTGGACATCTTTGCGGTGAAAATTTCTACAGAGGAATCCGGAGTACGGTAGACAGACACAACTAATAAGTTAATTGAAGTGAAAGCGATCACAGCTGCCTCAAACTGCTTCAGTTCGCACAAAGAGTCAATGTTCACAACCTCACAACAACTTTGAAGATAGTCTCTCACAAATATAGCCACACCCCCATAGGACACATTTCTACAGTAGCTTGCAGCCAATATGTAGCCTACTGGTGAGTATGTGTGCAACTCATCATGAGTACACCAATGTTCATTAATGCACAGTACATCGCACTTGACATCATTCAGAAAAAACTTCCAGAGTATTTACTTTATTTTTTATTGATTGAATATTAAGATGTGCAACTATCAATTCAGAGTGTTCTTCGACAGAGTTGCACATGCCAGGCCCAAGCCTACACTGAGTCCCACTTTTATCTATACTCAAGTCTAACAGTTTAGAGTGTTCTTTGACGGAGTTACACAAACTAGACATAGGCCTACTCTGAGTCCCACTTGTTTTTGAACTTAGGTCTAGCTCTTCGGTTCCACATATTGGTCCTGTTCCAAAAAAGAAGAGTCCCTTCTAGTAGAAGAGTTTGTACGGTAATATCGAAATCGATTTACGAAGGCTCCCGAAGGCCAGAAGTCAGGTGAAAAGATTTTTTCCCATAAAGATATAGGTACACCTACCTTGTACGAACTGTAACCAGGTCGCTTATTTTTTAACTTGGTTATTACATAGTTACCTTCCGCTTTCTTTTTAAGGTATTGTTTCAGAGAGTCACTATCTACATTTTCTCCTACTCTTGATACGAACAG
The DNA here is from genome assembly GCF_021130785.1 of Homalodisca vitripennis. Classification (NCBI taxonomy): domain Eukaryota; kingdom Metazoa; phylum Arthropoda; class Insecta; order Hemiptera; family Cicadellidae; genus Homalodisca; species Homalodisca vitripennis. The sequence continues at coordinate 65,819 of NW_025777071.1, read as the reverse complement.
GTATCTAAGTTTGTCCACTATCTTCAGTGTTTCATCACTATTAGCTCGTCCAATTATAAAAACCAGAATTATTTTTATTGAAACGTCTGTTGTGTTTACGCTTTCTGTTTTCGACCTCAATAAATTCATCTTTGTTTGGCTGAGGTTCGCCACCGTGGGCCATTTCAGTTTCTGAGGCACATGGAGAAATCGTTTCCAAGTCCTGCACAGAAGAAGCAAGATTATGATGAAGGGACTTTTTTTCCCTCCGACTCCATTTTTTTCCCGGTCTCTCGGTATATTCTCCAGCTTTTTGAACTACTATGTTTGACTTTGAAATTGAACTGTCACTTGATTGACTATCGACTGCTGGAATAATCGAGACTTCCGAAGTCAAAACTGTATAATTATTGCCGTCGGATTTACTGAATGTTTGAGCGTGTTGTGAATTATTAGCACCATTTAACTGAGAATTTCTTACAATAGGGTTTTGTTTAAGTTTGTCAGCATACGAATCCTGTTTTTCTTGAGATATTAAAGACGTATCCACCAATAAACCCACCTCATTCAGCTTCGCGATCAGGTTTACATTCTCTTTCTGAAGTTGTGTTAATTGTTTTCTCATTTCTGACTGGTTTTTAGAAAGTTCAAAAATTTGATCTGTCAGAATATTAATATGCAAACTACATTGTCTACAATCATCCCTGTCATTAATCTCTACAGAGTTCTCGCTGCTCTTACTTACGGTTATTGACATAACCTCGTCCGACTTCTTACCACACTTATCACAAGTGAAGTTTGATTTTTCACCAGCAGTAAAAGAATATTCACTACTAGATTTACCGGCGCACTCAAAATGGAACCACAGCTTACAGTTTCCTTGACACTGGATGCCACCAGTCTTACTTGTAACAAATTTTGGACACGATCCACACTTATGACTGTTCCTACTAGGCGCCATTTTCAGGTCAAAAAAAGTTAATTGTGCTAGGTTTAGCTATTTCCTGTTGTTAAATATTAAAATGGTGTTTTTAATTCACTTAAACACAGAAATATTTATTTACAGTATATACATCAGTCAGTCCATATCATAATTTTATTGTCAATCCATTAATATATTAAAAATTAATATTTACTATATTTTCAAAACTATTGAATTATGTATGTGATTAAAGTTAGTATTTATGGCTTTTCTCTTATTTTATAATTAATTTATATATTGGCAGGGTATGTAACTTGATAAATTAAATAAAATGCACATAAATTAAAAGTTCATCATTGATATTAAAATAAAGTTTAAGTCAATTCACAATTCTTAAGTGTGAGTCACCAATAAGAAGCACTTTTTTAAAAGTCTTTGGTATGGTGAGAGACGCAAGGAGGATCAGAGGTGTCAGATGAGGTAGGTGGGGGTGTTGCCTGAGGGGTGGGATTGATGGCGGGGGTGGGGGGAGCAGTCACACTTGGTAAGATCAGAGTAGCCTCGGTAGCAGCTGGTGTAGGCAGTTCAGCCAGTACAGCGTTCTCATCATCTTCCACAATAGGCTGTTCCGACACTTGTATCTCAAGCCGTTTCAGTTCCAACCGCATACTCTATTTCAGCTTCTAAGACCTCGATGGTAGTAAGAAGACACTTGCGCTCACCGGAGAGAAGATCGATTCTCTGTTGGTGTTCAGCTATTATATTTGCAGTGTTCACAGTCCCATGTCGATCGATTTGTTCCTTAAGTTGTTCATTTTCCTTCTTACATTGAGCAATCTGCAAATTAAGCTGACGAACTTCATCTTCTTGTTTGCTTTCAAGTTCGCAGCATTCTAAGGATATTCCTTTAAAACTTTTGTTGAGGTCAGTGCATCGATTTTCGGCTGCAACCAAATCCAGGCGAACATCTTCGATGTCACGTTTGAGGTCTTCGTTGGATTTTGTTGTATCGTTAAGTTTAGAGAGGAGGGAGGAAACATGAGGGATTAGGTTATCTATTGCGTTCTCGCCAAATGTTGCCCTAATAGACCTAAGCTCATTAAAAAATAAAGCTGACAAATCTATTACATCCTGATGTAAATAATGCAGACCTTCAATCCCTTTTAACAACTCATTTGATCTTGTAATTCGTACCATTTTTTAAATAAAGAGAAAGGATAACTGTGTTGCTTAAACTATTAATAAATAAATAAATTTCTCGTAATAAAATAGAGTAAAACAAATATCTATCAATAAATAAAATATTACACTCTTATTACTAAAACACGTAAATATATTATTTTTACACAAAGATAAATTAATATAAATACTTAGTCAACACACAAATTACAACACAATTAAATATCTAAAAGTACGGAATAGGACAATACAGTGTTAAGGCATTTCTAAATTACGAATCTCGTAATAAAAAAGAGTAAAACAAATATCTATATCTATAAATAAGTAAAATATTACACTCTTACTACTAATACACGTAAATATATTATTTTTACACAAAGATAAATTAATATAAATACTTAGTCAACACACAAATTACAACACAATTAAATATCTAAAAGTACGGAATAGGACAATACAGTGTTAAGGCATTTCTAAATTACGAATCTCGTAATAAAAAAGAGTAAAACAAATATCTATATCTATAAATAAGTAAAATATTACAATCTTACTACTAATACACGTAAAGTTTAAAGAAACTCAAGTTATGTACAAGTCCTAGTATACTTATCAATGCCTACTTTTCACTTTTTCACTCTCACCTTTTGTATGGCACTATTCTTTGGGGCAACTCTGCTGGTGCAAAGGAAGTATTTAAATGTCAAAAAAAAGCTATTCGATGCCTTGTGAACATAAGTGAAACAGATTCTTGTAAACCTTTTTTTATAGAGCTAGGCATACTAACGCTGCCAAGTATTTACATTTTGCAAAGCCTGGTTTTTATCAAAGAAAATCTGACTTCGTTTAGCCTAAGAAACTCTGTACATTCTTATAATACCAGATCTGTAAACTTAATTGATGTGAAATATACTAGGCTGAGCAAATCCCAACATAGCTATATCTACATTGGTACAAAACTATTTAATAAGTTACCTCTCAACGCCAAAACAATGAGCACTAAGAACTTTAAGAATATGTTAATTAAGTGGCTAAAAGTGAAAGCCTTTTATTCAGTTGAGGAAGTTTATTTAAGTGATTTTAATAACATTGAATGTTGAATTTTTAAACTAGTTTTTAAGGAATTTTAATTAGTTGTAAATGTTGAATTTTAAACTGGTTTTAAGGAATTTTAATTAGTTATAAGAAATGTGACAATATTGATGTGGCCTAACTCATACCAGCTCTGACATTGTTAATACTTTTAAGTGGGACAACAATAAAGATTCTTGATTTCTTGATTTCTTGTAAATATATTATTTTTACACAAAGATAAATTAATATAAATACTTAGTCAACACACAAATTACAACACAAATTAAATGGTCTGCATGCTAAGATTAATAAAAATAAAAATTACAAAAGCAATGGATCCTGCTCTGTCAAAAAATGTCTGACTCACACTAATTATGATATTATTACACAACGGCATGAACTCCTTCAAAAAGTCACTGGCAGTTCAAACGCAGACAAGAGAACTAGAAGTATGGAAATAATTGAAGGCGCTGCAATAATCCGTCCGTGGGGGCCGTGCAGCGGGTCTGGCCTGGTGAAACGGGAAATGTTAGTCTGACAGCCTGCAGTTGGCAGCGGCGCAGCAGAGATGTGCAGAAGCAGTTTTCTGTTATCAATGTCCGACTGACAAGGCTTCTAACTTTGATGTTAGTTACGTGTCTTGACATTAACTACTTACAATGCAGTTCATGAGTTGATTGATATAACGTCAACTGATCATTACTAATAAAAGACTTATCGGCACACTGTTATATATTCATAAGTTAGTTTGTTACTAACGATATATAAGTAATAACTGCACAGTTAAAATGAATGCAACTTTACACGGCAGCCCAATCCAATCAACTTCACCGATGTTATCGCTTAGCATTAACTCCTTTACAAACTAAAAACACGATGGAGATAGCAGATATTGATTCTTGTAAACATTACATAACATTGTAATTTTTTGTCCAGTGTGTTTGAACCATACTATTTAAATTAGCCTGTCCCTAAAAATCATTGATCCTTAGCATTTGGAAAATTACACTTTCACACTACAAAGTTTTCCCGAGTTTGATTGGTCTTTGCAAAATTCTAAACAGATATATAATTTTTAAAGTGGTTAATAGGTTGATAGAATCTCTGATCATGTATATTTATTACACATCTCGGATTTAAGCAATATCAAGGCCTCTGCGTGGTTTGTACCATGGTTTCAAATTAAATTTACTTTAAAAAAAAAAATATGTATTTGAATGTCTAGATCCTAGTTATTTTAACGTGAACATACTGAACGCATAGTATTTTTTACAAAAGGTAATTAATTATTTGTTTTTGAAATAATAAAGTCAATTCACAGCAATTAAAAATTCGCAATATGGTTAGTTTTATTGTTTTATTCATAGAGGATGCATATTCACATCAAGGTATAGGCGCTCGCTGATTCAAGGGGGTGCTAAATCTGCACATTGACACGGTGAATTAGAAGCGCTGAATTAGAACCCCCCTATTCGAAGGGGGTGCTTATTCAGGGCATGGACACGGCCACTGCGCTGATTTAGAACCAATTTCGTGACGTCAAAATGACGTCAGTAGCGAGGGGGTGCTAATTCAGGGGCACTATCGTGTCCGCTGCCAGCCGGTACACATCCGTGCTGACTGGCTGACTAAACTTATCATAACTATTTGTTATTCGGAGAAAAATGTAACGCAACGCGTTATCTCGACCAGCGACACTGGGATCAGTGTCGTGTCCGCTGCCAGCCGGTACACATCCGTGCTGACTGGCCGACTAAACTTATCATAACTATTTGTTATTCGGAGAAAAATGTAACGCAACGCGTTATCTCGACCAGCGACACTGGGATCAGTGTCGTGTCCGCTGCCAGCCGGTACACATCCGTGCTGACTGGCCGACTAAACTTATCATAACTATTTGTTATTCGGAGAAAAATGTAACGCAACGCGTTATCTCGACCAGCGACACTGGGATCAGTGTCGTGTCGGCTGCCAGCCAGTACACATCCGTGCTGACTGGCCGACTAAACTTATCATAACTATTTGTTATTCGGAGAAAAATGTAACGCAACGCGTTATCTCGACCAGCGACACTGGGATCAGTGTCGTGTCGGCTGCCAGCCAGTACACATCCGTGCTGACTGGCCGACTAAACTTATCATAACTATTTGTTATTCGGAGAAAAATGTAACGCAACGCGTTATCTCGACCAGCGACACTGGGATCAGTGTCGTGTCCGCTGCCAGCCGGTACACATCCGTGCTGACTGGCCGACTAAACTTATCATAACTATTTGTTATTCGGAGAAAAATGTAACGCAACGCGTTATCTCGACCAGCGACACTGGGATCAGTGTCGTGTCGGCTGCCAGCCAGTACACATCCGTGCTGACTGGCCGACTAAACTTATCATAACTATTTGTTATTCGGAGAAAAATGTAACGCAACGCGTTATCTCGACCAGCGACACTGGGATCAGTGTCGTGTCGGCTGCCAGCCAGTACACATCCGTGCTGACTGGCCGACTAAACTTATCATAACTATTTGTTATTCGGAGAAAAATGTAACGCAACGCGTTATCTCGACCAGCGACACTGGGATCAGTGTCGTGTCGGCTGCCAGCCGGTAGACATACGTGCTGACTGGCCGACTAAACTTATCATAACTATTTGTTATTCGGAGAAAAATGTAACGCAACGCGTTATCTCGACCAGCGACACTGGGATCAGTGTCGTGTCGGCTGCCAGCCGGTACACATATGTGCAGACTGGCACCATGGGAATGTATCGCTTCTACACTATACTATAGATATGTCTGTAAGTGTAGGCTGTAGCATTGAATGGGAGTGCCCCCTCCCACCACCCAGTCATTCCTCCCACAGCACTACCGACTGCCAGTCTGTCCGCTGTCGCTGGCCGTGCACTGTCTCATGTGTTATTAGTGCATTTGTGGTTCTGGACTGGAATGTTATCAACAAGTTCTGCAGTGTAATACTGGATATATATACCGGCTTGTGGTGTTCTGGAAAAGTCTGTGAGTATCTTTTCAGCAGAAGTATGTATACTTTAAGGAGATTATTAATTATCGGATAGTCTGGTTACTCTCACACCTTCGGTGGCATTACAAGCGTATATCGTTATCCACTAAACAAATTTTATATTAATCGCCCCTTTACATTTTTTATAAAATTACAAACTATAATTGTACGTCAAACGTTTAACTGTAAGATGTACATATATTATTTTGGAAATAAAAAGTTGGAAGATGTCAAATTATTTTTAAAATATAGTTAAAATAAAACAGTGAGATACCCGAAGAAAAATTATGTAATGTTGTATAAAATAAGTAATCGATTACCCTATGCTACTACTTGATATTCGGAAAATGTTGGATTATTGTTTGTAGGAAAAGAACATTTACCCACAGTGTAAACAATATATACAAATAACATTTTACCAGCTGTTTTGAGGGCATTTGTCACACTGTCTTCAACAGATGTAATTATACAAAGTCGTGAGGTATAGTATAATAATACAAAAATATAGGATTATTTTTATTTTGGTGATAGTTTTCTTAAGTCCATTACGACAAAAAATTATAAATGTGTTGAACCTTGCTTAAAATTAATTTCGACCTATCGCAATACCATTCTCCCGTAGAAACACATTTCACTTGTTGGAAATAATTAAGTTACGGTTTTGTACATATGTAATGCTATATATCACCGTTATTTTTAACATTATTTTTAGTTCTACTTAAACTTGCATTAAATATGACAAAAATCAAGGCAAGGTTAGCAATGTTTGCGCCTTATACTCAAGTCGAGTTGGTTCGGGAATATACTTGCGTTAAAACCATATACATATGTATGCAGTCATGAAATCATACTAAAAGTAATGATACGATTTGTTTGTATGAATTGTGTATTTTTGCTTTCCTCGTATTGCATAAACAATGACAGCTACAGGATGGTTAAATGATCCAACACTGATAGGTACCAGCAGCTCGATCTGCTCTCATCACCACATCCACCACCACCCTGCCTCAGCCTCTATAATACTCGCGGGTAGAGTTGTACATGTAACAACAACGACAGCGACAGGATGGTCAAATTATCAACACTGATACCAGCAGCTCGATCTGCTCTCATCACCACATCCACCACCACCCTATCTCAGCCTCTATAATACCCGCGGGTAGAGTTGTACATGCAACAACAACGACAGCGACAGGATGGTTAAATTATCAACACTGATACCAGCAGCTCGACCTGCTCTCATCACCACATCCACCACCACCCTATCTCAGCCTCTATAATACCCGCGGGTAGAGTTGTACATGCAACAACAACGACAGCGACAGGATGGTCAAATTATCAACACTGATACCAGCAGCTCGATCTGCTCTCATCACCACATCCACCACCACCCTATCTCAGCCTCTATAATACCCGCGGGTAGAGTTGTACATGTAACAACAACGACAGCGACAGGATGGTCAAATTATCAACACTGATACCAGCAGCTCGATCTGCTCTCATCACCACATCCACCACCACCCTATCTCAGCCTCTATAATACCCGCGGGTAGAGTTGTACATGTAACAACAACGACAGCGACAGGATGGTCAAATTATCAACACTGATACCAGCAGCTCGACCTGCTCTCATCACCACATCCACCACCACCCTATCTCAGCCTCTATAATACCCGCGGGTAGAGTTGTACATGTAACAACAACGACAGCGACAGGATGGTCAAATTATCAACACTGATACCAGCAGCTCGACCTGCTCTCATCACCACATCCACCACCACCCTATCTCAGCCTCTATAATACCCGCGGGTAGAGGTGTACATGTAACAACAACGACAGCGACAGGATGGTCAAATTATCAACACTGATACCAGCAGCTCGACCTGCTCTCATCACCACATCCACCACCACCCTATCTCAGCCTCTATAATACCCGCGGGTAGAGGTGTACATGTAACAACAACGACAGCGACAGGATGGTCAAATTATCAACACTGATACCAGCAGCTCGACCTGCTCTCATCACCACATCCACCACCACCCTATCTCAGCCTCTATAATACCCGCGGGTAGAGGTGTACATGTAACAACAACGACAGCGACAGGATGGTCAAATTATCAACACTGATACCAGCAGCTCGACCTGCTCTCATCACCACATCCACCACCACCCTATCTCAGCCTCTATAATACCCGCGGGTAGAGGTGTACATGTAACAACAACGACAGCGACAGGATGGTCAAATTTACAACACTGATACCAGCAGCTCGACCTGCTCTCATCACCACATCCACCACCACCCTATCTCAGCCTCTATAATACCCGCGGGTAGAGTTGTGTACATGTAACAACAACGACAGCGACAGGATGGTCAAATTATCAACACTGATACCAGCAGCTCGACCTGCTCTCATCACCACATCCACCACCACCCTATCTCAGCCTCTATAATACCCGCGGGTAGAGTTGTACATGTAACAACAACGACAGCGACAGGATGGTCAAATTATCAACACTGATACCAGCAGCTCGACCTGCTCTCATCACCACATCCACCACCACCCTATCTCAGCCTCTATAATACCCGCGGGTAGAGGTGTACATGTAACAACAACGACAGCGACAGGATGGTCAAATTATCAACACTGATACCAGCAGCTCGACCTGCTCTCATCACCACATCCACCACCACCCTATCTCAGCCTCTATAATACCCGCGGGTAGAGGTGTACATGTAACAACAACGACAGCGACAGGATGGTCAAATTATCAACACTGATACCAGCAGCTCGACCTGCTCTCATCACCACATCCACCACCACCCTATCTCAGCCTCTATAATACCCGCGGGTAGAGGTGTACATGTAACAACAACGACAGCGACAGGATGGTCAAATTATCAACACTGATACCAGCAGCTCGACCTGCTGCTCTCATCACCACATCCACCACCACCCTATCTCAGCCTCTATAATACCCGCGGGTAGAGGTGTACATGTAACAACAACGACAGCGACAGGATGGTCAAATTATCAACACTGATACCAGCAGCTCGACCTGCTCTCATCACCACATCCACCACCACCCTATCTCAGCCTCTATAATACCCGCGGGTAGAGGTGTACATGTAACAACAACGACAGCGACAGGATGGTCAAATTATCAACACTGATACCAGCAGCTCGACCTGCTCTCATCACCACATCCACCACCACCCTATCTCAGCCTCTATAATACCCGCGGGTAGAGGTTGTACATGTAACAACAACGACAGCGACAGGATGGTCAAATTATCAACACTGATACCAGCAGCTCGACCTGCTCTCATCACCACATCCACCACCACCCTATCTCAGCCTCTATAATACCCGCGGGTAGAGTTGTACATGTAACAACAACGACAGCGACAGGATGGTCAAATTATCAACACTGATACCAGCAGCTCGACCTGCTCTCATCACCACATCCACCACCACCCTATCTCAGCCTCTATAATACCCGCGGGTAGAGGTGTACATGTAACAACAACGACAGCGACAGGATGGTCAAATTATCAACACTGATACCAGCAGCTCGACCTGCTCTCATCACCACATCCACCACCACCCTATCTCAGCCTCTATAATACCCGCGGGTAGAGTTGTACATGTAACAACAACGACAGCGACAGGATGGTCAAATTATCAACACTGATACCAGCAGCTCGACCTGCTCTCATCACCACATCCACCACCACCCTATCTCAGCCTCTATAATACCCGCGGGTAGAGTTGTACATGTAACAACAACGACAGCGACAGGATGGTCAAATTATCAACACTGATACCAGCAGCTCGACCTGCTCTCATCACCACATCCACCACCACCCTATCTCAGCCTCTATAATACCCGCGGGTAGAGGTTGTACATGTAACAACAACGACAGCGACAGGATGGTCAAATTTACAACACTGATACCAGCAGCTCGACCTGCTCTCATCACCACATCCACCACCACCCTATCTCAGCCTCTATAATACTCAAGGGTAGAGGTTGTACATGTAACAACAACGACAGCGACAGGATGGTCAAATTATCAACACTGATACCAGCAGCTCGACCTGCTCTCATCACCACATCCACCACCACCCTATCTCAGCCTCTATAATACCCGCGGGTAGAGGTGTACATGTAACAACAACGACAGCGACAGGATGGTCAAATTTACAACACTGATACCAGCAGCTCGACCTGCTCTCATCACCACATCCACCACCACCCTATCTCAGCCTCTATAATACTCAAGGGTAGAGGTGTACATGTAACAACAACGACAGCGACAGGATGGTCAAATTATCAACACTGATACCAGCAGCTCGACCTGCTCTCATCACCACATCCACCACCACCCTATCTCAGCCTCTATAATACCCGCGGGTAGAGGTGTACATGTAACAACAACGACAGCGACAGGATGGTCAAATTATCAACACTGATACCAGCAGCTCGACCTGCTCTCATCACCACATCCACCACCACCCTATCTCAGCCTCTATAATACCCGCGGGTAGAGTTGTACATGTAACAACAACGACAGCGACAGGATGGTCAAATTATCAACACTGATACCAGCAGCTCGACCTGCTCTCATCACCACATCCACCACCACCCTATCTCAGCCTCTATAATACCCGCGGGTAGAGTTGTACATGTAACAACAACGACAGCGACAGGATGGTCAAATTATCAACACTGATACCAGCAGCTCGATCTGCTCTCATCACCACATCCACCACCACCCTATCTCAGCCTCTATAATACCCGCGGGTAGAGGTTGTACATGTAACAACAACGACAGCGACAGGATGGTCAAATTATCAACACTGATACCAGCAGCTCGATCTGCTCTCATCACCACATCCACCACCACCCTATCTCAGCCTCTATAATACCCGCGGGTAGAGGTTGTACATGTAACAACAACGACAGCGACAGGATGGTCAAATTATCAACACTGATACCAGCAGCTCGACCTGCTCTCATCACCACATCCACCACCACCCTATCTCAGCCTCTATAATACCCGCGGGTAGAGGTGTACATGTAACAACAACGACAGCGACAGGATGGTCAAATTATCAACACTGATACCAGCAGCTCGACCTGCTCTCATCACCACATCCACCACCACCCTATCTCAGCCTCTATAATACTCGCGGGTAGAGTTGTACATGTAACAACAACGACAGCGACAGGATGGTTAAATTACCATCACTGATACCAGCAGCTCGTTCTGCTCTCATCACCACATCCACCACCACCCTGCCTCAGCCTCTATAATACCCGCGGGTAGAGGTGTACATGTAACAACAACGACAGCGACAGGATGGTCAAATTATCAACATTGATACCAGCAGCTCGACCTGCTCTCATCACCACATCCACCACCACCCTATCTCAACCTCTATAATACTCGCGGGTAGAGGTGTACATGCAACAACAACGACAGCGACAGGATGGTTAAATTATCAACACTGATACCAGCAGCTCGACTTGCTCTCATCACCACATCCACCACCACCCTGCCTCAGCCTCTATAATACCCGCGTGTAGAGGTGTACATGCAACAACAACGACAGCGACAGGATGGTTTAAATTATCAACACTGATACCAGCAGCTCGACCTGCTCTCTTCACCACATCCACCACCACCCTATCTCAGCCTCTATAATACTCGCGGGTAGAGGTGTACATGTAACAACAACGACAGCGACAGGATGGTCAAATTATCAACATTGATACCAGCAGCTCGATCTGCTCTCATCACCACATCCACCACCACCCTATCTCAGCCTCTATAATACTCGCGGGTAGAGTTGTACATGTAACATCAACGACAGCGACAAGATGGTCAAATTATCAACACTGATACCAGCAGCTCGATCTGCTCTCATCACCACATCCACCACCACCCTGCCTCAGCCTCTATAATACCCGCGGGTAGAGTTGTACATGCAACAAACAACGACAGCGACAGGATGGTTAAAGTATCAACACTGATACCAGCAGCTCGACCTGCTCTCATCACCACATCCACCACCACCCTATCTCAGCCTCTATAATACCCGCGGGTAGAGTTGTACATGCAACAACAACGACAGCGACAGGATGGTTAAATTATCAACACTGATACCAGCAGCTCGATCTGCTCTCATCACCACATCCACCACCACCCTATCTCAGCCTCTATAATACCCGCGGGTAGAGTTGTACATGTAACAACAACGACAGCGACAGGATGGTTAAATTATCAACACTGATACCAGCAGCTCGATCTGCTCTCATCACCACATACACCACCACCCTGCCTCAGCCTCTATAATACCCGCGGGTAGAGTTGTACATGCAACAACAACGACAGCGACAGGATGGTTTAAAGTATCAACACTGATACCAGCAGCTCGACCTGCTCTCATCACCACATCCACCACCACCCTATCTCAGCCTCTATAATACCCGCGGGTAGAGTTGTACATGTAACAACAACGACAAGCGACAGGATGGTCAAATTATCAACACTGATACCAGCAGCTCGATCTGCTCTCATCACCACATCCACCACCACCCTATCTCAGCCTCTATAATACCCGCGGGTAGAGTTGTACATGTAACAACAACGATAGCGACAGGATGGTCAAATTATCAACACTGATACCAGCAGCTCGACCTGCTCTCATCACCACATCCACCACCACCCTATCTCAGCCTCTATAATACCCGCGGGTAGAGGTGTACATGTAACAACAACGACAGCGACAGGATGGTCAAATTTACAACACTGATACCAGCAGCTCGACCTGCTCTCATCACCACATCCACCACCACCCTATCTCAGCCTCTATAATACTCGCGGGTAGAGTTGTACATGTAACAACAACGACAGCGACAGGATGGTTTAAATTACCAACACTGATACCAGCAGCTCGTTCTGCTCTCATCACCACCATCCACCACCACCCTGCCTCAGCCTCTATAATACCCGCGGGTAGAGTTGTACATGTAACAACAACGACAGCGACAGGATGGTTAAATTATCAACACTGATACCAGCAGCTCGACCTGCTCTCATCACCACATCCACCACCACCCTATCTCAGCCTCTATAATACCCGCGGATAGAGGTGTACATGTAACAACAACGACAGCGACAGGATGGTCAAATTATCAACACTGATACCAGCAGCTCGACCTGCTCTCATCACCACATCTACCACCACCCTATCTCAGCCTCTATAATACTCGCTGGTAGAGGTGTACATGTAACAACAACGACAGCGACAGGATGGTCAAATTATCAACATTGATACCAGCAGCTCGACCTGCTCTCATCACCACATCCACCACCACCCTATCTCAACCTCTATAATACTCGCGGGTAGAGGTGTACATGCAACAACAACGACAGCGACAGGATGGTTAAATTATCAACACTGATACCAGCAGCTCGACTTGCTCTCATCACCACATCCACCACCACCCTGCCTCAGCCTCTATAATACCCGCGTGTAGAGGTGTACATGCAACAACAACGACAGCGACAGGATGGTTAAATTATCAACACTGATACCAGCAGCTCGACCTGCTCTCATCACCACATCCACCACCACCCTATCTCAGCCTCTATAATACTCGCGGGTAGAGGTGTACATGTAACAACAACGACAGCGACAGGATGGTCAAATTATCAACATTGATACCAGCAGCTCGATCTGCTCTCATCACCACATCCACCACCACCCTATCTCAGCCTCTATAATACTCGCGGGTAGAGTTGTACATGTAACATCAACGACAGCGACAAGATGGTCAAATTATCAACACTGATACCAGCAGCTCGATCTGCTCTCATCACCACATCCACCACCACCCTGCCTCAGCCTCTATAATACTCGCGGGTAGAGGTGTACATGCAACAACAACGACAGCGACAGGATGGTCAAATTATCAACACTGATACCAGCAGCTCGATCTGCTCTCATCACCACATCCACCACCACCCTGCCTCAGCCTCTATAATACTCGCGGGTAGAGGTGTACATGCAACAACAACGACAGCGACAGGATGGTTAAATTATCAACACTGATACCAGCAGCTCGACCTGCTCTCATCACCTCATCCACCACCACCCTATCTCAGCCTCTATAATACCCGCGGGTAGAGGTGTACATGCAACAACAACGACGCGCGACATAGTGGTTCTCACTCTGCTCCGGGCTGCACTTGTGACGGCGTGTGCGCCTCTGGTGCTCTTGAGTCTCTGGACAAACTGTAATTACTAATTTTGAACCGTTTCCTACTGTCCCAAGAGTCTGTGCAATATTTCAATAGCCTCAACCTTCAAACGAATTCTTCGAAATCCGACGTGTTGAATTTGACACTGCGTCCAATGGACTCCGAATGTGGGTCAGCCGTCATGTTGGCAGATTCCATATTGGAAGAAGTCTACTCCTCAAAATTCCTTGGAATACTCCTCGAGCGAGGGTTGACATGGAATAATCACATTGACCATGTGTGCGCCAAACTGTCCTCAGAATTTATGTTTTGAGGTCCTTGGCCCGGTATCGCCCCAGTCAGGTATTGATTGCGGCATGTAATGGGCTTATTCATTCTTACCTTTCCTATGGAGTGGTGTTGTGGAGGGCCTGTACAGGCAATAATTTCCTGAGGGTGTTCAAATTGCAAAAAAAACGCAATTCGTATCATCGCAAAATTGAATTTCAGAGAATCGTGCAGGACAGCATTCAAAACTTTGCAACTGTTGACTTTACCCAGTCTCTACATTTTAGAAACATGTTTGTTCTGTTTGTCTAAATGTGCCCTAACCAGGGGACGTGACATACACGGATATGAGCCTAGAGGCAGAGATAACTACCGTACTGGAAGACACAGAACGGTGGTTTATGAGCACTTGCCTTCGCAGGCAGGTGTTCATTTCATCAACAGATTGCCAAACTCTATGAAAAACGCCCAAGGCGTCAAAAGCTCGTCTTAAGCGCTTTCTGGTGTTAAATGCATTCTACAGCGTTGATAAGTTTCTGGCGTTGAACTGGGAGGCCGCCCAATTCGATGACAGACTCCAGCGCTGGAAGTGGGTTGAGATTGGCGATGGATGAATGAGACTGGAATGCATGAAAATTATGTAAGTTTGGACGTGGTGGTAATGTGGTATGCGAGTCTTAAATTTATAATTAATTCTGACGTTTGCCATACAATGTGTAATTGTGACGAGCAATTAAAGATTTGATTTGAATCTGCAAACTATACACACATCGGGAAAAAAGTGGCAGCAGGTAGTCCGGGCTGCGCTTGTGACGGCGTGTGCGTCTCTGGGGCGACAAACTGTAATTACTAATTTTGAATCGTTTCCAACTGTCCCAAGCAAACTGTACGAACATCGGGACAAAAAGTAAAACAATATTTGACAAATTATTATTTAATTATTACTAACAACTAGTTTTAAACAGCTCCTAATTGTTCCAAGGTTCTTCAAACTATTCAACGAAATGTTTTCGTGATATGATAATAAAATATTAACCTCATATTATAAATTTAAGAATACAATAATTGTTCATGATTGTCTATTGTGCCTGCCGTGTGCGTGCCTCGGTCTCCGGTTCTGTTTAACAAAGCGGAACCAACTATAACGTAATATACGTAATTAGGTAGGTGATTGCAACGCATTAACATTGTTGTATGAAAAGTGGATGGATTACGATACAGTTGTCTGTAATATGGCGTTATGCCTTTATCAGTCCAAGATCGATCACGCGCTAGCTATAAATTAACAGTTATCTAAGGTTATCTTGTGCAGTCTCAGTTCCTTACTGTTGTAAGATATGGTTAACCGGCAAGTGATTCGTGTATAAGTGTCGTAGAGATGGTATGTAAAATTAGCGGTGTGTGTTCCATCCTTCAATCCTTGACTGAAACGAAAAAAGTAAAAATATACTGTACATATTAATGAATTTTCATTTAAAATCATGCTTGTAAAGGGTTTGAAGTTTCCAATAAATGAAATATGTGCATGATTCAATTTTATTTTATTATTCATTGTATTCATTTTTACCTGTATTGACGCTTGCAGTACAATTGTTCAAATTGCCCGCCTGAAATAACAAAATTGATTTTGCCGGTTCCTCAGATATTTGCTCATATATTGAGTCTGCCTAGACGTGGAACAATACAATGATACTGGTAGCTGAGAATGAGTACTAGTACATCATTCCGTATCTACTATTCCTCAGATATTGAGTCTCCTTAGAAGTGGAACAATACAATGATACTGGTAGCGTAGAATGAGTACTAGTACATCATTCCGTATCTACTATTCCTCAGATATTGAGTCTCCTTAGAAGTGGAACAATACAATGATACTGGTAGCTGAGAATGAGTACTAGTACATCATTCCGTATCTACTATTACTCAGATATTGAGTCTCCTTAGAAGTGGAACAATACAATGATACTGGTAGCTGAGAATGAGTACTAGTACATCATTCCGTATCTACTATTCCTCAGATATTGAGTCTCCTTAGAAGTGGAACAATACAATGATACTGGTAGCTGAGAATGAGTACTAGTACATCATTCTGTATCTACTATTCCTCAGATATTAAGTCTCCTTAGAAGTGGAACAATACAATGATACTGGTAGCGGAGAATGAGTACTAGTACATCATTCCGTATCTACTATTCCTCAGATATTGAGTCTCCTTAGAAGTGGAACAATACAATGATACTGGTAGCGGAGAATGAGTACTAGTACATCATTCTGTATCTACTATTACTCAGATATTGAGTCTGTCTAGAAGTGGAACAATACAATGATACTGGTAGCGGAGAATGAGTACTAGTACATCATTCCGTATCTACTATTCCTCAGATATTGAGTCTCCTTAGAAGTGGAACAAGACAATGATACTGGTAGCGGAGAATGAGTACTAGTACATCATTCTGTATCTACTATTCCTCAGATATTGAGTCTCCTTAGAAGTGGAACAATACAATGATACTGGTAGCTGAGAATGAGTACTAGTACATCATTCCGTATCTACTATTCCTCAGATATTGAGTCTCCTTAGAAGTGGAACAATACAATGATACTGGTAGCTGAGAATGAGTACTAGTACATCATTCCGTATCTACTATTACTCAGATATTGAATTTCTCAGAAGTGGAACAATACAATGATACTGGTAGCTGAGAATGAGTACTAGTACATCATTCCGTATCTACTATTACTCAGATATTGAATTTCTCAGAAGTGGAACAATACAATGATACTGGTAGCGGAGAATGAGTACTAGTACATCATTCCGTATCTACTATTCCTCAGATATTGAATTTCTCAGAAGTGGAACAATACAATAATACTGGTAGCTGTATTTAAAACCAGATATATAATTTGTTTCCTTTTCCTCACTGAATCTATTTTTTACTATCATGTATGTACTGTTCCTAATGTTGTTGATAGCCAACCATGGCCTAAAACCTAATAAAGATTTTACTGCTGTTAGTAATCTCCGCTACATAATGTGCGAGATATAGACGAGCTTATCGGATAGGTTGATAATCTAATATGTGCATCGTTATCTCGTCATCTATATCCGCTGTCATTTCTCTCTTCATAATTCTAAATAGTATATTAGACAATTATATAATACGTATTATACGTGTATTGGTATATATATACAGAGTGTCCCACGAAGAGGTTTAAACGTTTGTTATGCACCGAACATTTTCAAACTCTACACAATTAATAAAGTAGGGTTTAAAAGTATTCTGTGAAAATTCAAACTGCCTATCAATTATAGAAACAATATGGTAACATGGTGACAGTTTTACCCTTACAAAGAAGTACTAATGCTCCGCTCTCCAGGTAAACCGAAATCATTAAGGAATGTTGAACTTGAAACTAGTGTTCCAAAGTTTTCAGTACAGAGAATAATTAAGAGAAACATTAAATTTTTATTATTAAATTAAATTTTACAAAAGTCACCTAGTCGATAATCTTCTTGAAGATAGCCCGGACAGGAGAGTTGAATTCTGTTCTCGTATCATTGAGTTTTATGAGGTGGTTCCCAAATTGGCATACTCAAATTGTTTTTTCAGACGAGTCCACTTTCTACCGCAATGGTGTGGTAAATTTGCATCATTGTAATTATTACAACACCGGTAATCCACACATTCTTGAACAGACTCTACTCAAATCAAAAGGAATTACTGTTTGGGCAGCTGTCAGTTGTAAAGGGGTGCTATCTTACGACATTTCAGACAGTACATTGACTGGGAATAGGTATGAACAGGTTTTAAATTAACAAGTCTTGCCTCATTTTACGGTTCCAGATATGGATCAAGCAATCTTCCAATAATATGTTGCTCCTCCTCATTTCGCAAGTCCTGTCAAGCGATTACTAAATGATAACCTTCATGGCCTTTGGATTGGTAGTGGAAGTGATTTTTTTAGATTGGCCAGTCCGATCCCCAGATTTAACTGTGTGATTTCTTTCTATAGGGAAAACAAGTTAATACTCGTAACTTCAATAATGGTGAGGAATTAAAACAATCAATTGAAGATAAACATCTCCGGATACGGCAGAAATTCTTTGTAAAAGCTTACGATTAAGCGCTGTTATCAGTGTGTCGCTGTGAATGGATTGTATCTAGAATAATTGTGGACTGTAATTGTAGGTTCTTTAATAGGATATGTTCTAATTTTCTAATTGAGTGCCCGAGATGAGTGATTAACAAGGGATTCTGTAGAAACTATGTAGACAACAAAAGTAACTTATTGATACAAGAGTAGCGAGTGAAGTGCCCGAGATGAGTGATTAACAAGGGATTCTGTAGAAACTATGTAGACAACAAAAGTAACTTATTGATACAAGAGTAGTGAGTGGGGTGCCCGAGATGAGTGATTAACAAGGGATTCTGTAGAAAACTATGTAGACAACAAAAGTAACTTATTGATACAAGAGTAGCGAGTGAAGTGCCCGAGATGAGTGATTAACAAGGGATTCTGTAGAAACTATGTAGACAACAAAAGTAACTTATTGATACAAGAGTAGTGAGTGAAGTGCCCGAGATGAGTGATTAACAAGGGATTCTGTAGAAACTATGTAGACAACAAAAGTAACTTATTGATACAAGAGTAGTGAGTGGGGTGCCCGAGATGAGTGATTAACAAGGGATTCTGTAGAAACTATGTAGACAACAAAAGTAAACTTATTGATACAAGAGTAGTGAGTGGGGTGCCCGAGATGAGTGATTAACAAGGGATTCTGTAGAAACTATGTAGACAACAAAAGTAACTTATTGATACAAGAGTAGTGAGTGGGGTGCCCGAGATGAGTGATTAACAAGGGATTCTGTAGAAACTATGTAGACAACAAAAGTAACTTATTGATACAAGAGTAGTGAGTGGGGTGCCCGAGATGAGTGATTAACAAGGGATTCTGTAGAAACTATGTAGACAACAAAAGTAACTTATTGATACAAGAGTAGCGAGTGAAGTGGCCGAGATGAGTGATTAACAAGGGATTCTGTAGAAACTATGTAGACAACAAAAAGTAACTTATTGATACAAGAGTAGTGAGTGGGGTGCCCGAGATGAGTGATTAACAAGGGATTCTGTAGAAACTATGTAGACAACAAAAGTAACTTATTGATACAAGAGTAGTGAGTGGGGTGCCCGAGATGAGTGATTAACAAGGGATTCTGTAGAAACTATGTAGACAACAAAAGTAACTTATTGATACAAGAGTAGTGAGTGGGGTGCCCGAGATGAGTGATTAACAAGGGATTCTGTAGAAACTATGTAGACAACAAAAGTAACTTATTGATACAAGAGTAGCGAGTGAAGTGGCCGAGATGAGTGATTAACAAGGGATTCTGTAGAAACTATGTAGACAACAAAAGTAACTTATTGATACAAGAGTAGCGAGTGAAGTGCCCGAGATGAGTGATTAACGAGGGATTCTGTAGAAACTATGTAGACAACAAAAGTAACTTTATAGACAGACGCTGAAAGAAACATATTGGGAATCGAGTAGTGAGTGGGGTATCCGAGATAAGTCGATAAATTTTAATGAATGCATTTTAAAAATGGTTTCTTTTTTCAAAAATAATGAAATTGTTTTGGGCTTGTAGCAGCATGTGCTATGACGGTCCAGCTCCAGCAAGAATGAGTTAGACTGGAGTTTACATCTACATGAATAGCTCGTGTCGGCTCTTGTCTATATAAGGACGGGACCGAAATACTCTTGCAGCACGAACGGTAGCGTCTCAGTCAACGGTTCGTCTGTTTGGTTTGGAATTTCCTTCACAATTTCAAAAATAGAATTAGTTTCTGTTGGTAATTTATATATGAATTATGGTTTAGTCATTGGTTTACCAATGTGTGCGGTTATTAAAGCAGTCCGGCCGCCGCGCCGTTTCAGTTTTAAATTTGCCTGGAAAAGTTTTTAAGAAATTAATTAGAACAAAAGTGTAATCAGGCTAATGCCAAAAATACGTAATTATTGTATAATACGTAAGCACAGTAAGTACTTCTAAGTTTTTGTGTCTTAAAGGAGAGATAATCATTTCTAAGTTTGTTCTTCTTATGTGTCAGGTATTCAACGTTCGAGTCTCTCCAAGGAGACCTTTTTCTTGTTATTCTTTTTCTCACCATTCATTCATCAAACACGTGGATTATGTTTGTGGTTAACATGTTGGTTATATCATCCACGTTATGCAAGAGCATTACGCTATCCCAAGGAATACTAGAGGCAATATATATATAAACTTCTCATAGTCAAAATCACTAAAAATTTCTATATGAAATAAACCTGGCCTTTGGCTTATGTTTATCAAAAGGCACATCACAGAACACGAGCATGTGGTCGGTGATGCGTCTCCCACAGCGATTTATGATATTGGAAATATCAACGATAATAATGTCTAACAGAGAGGACGAGCTCTCAGTGATGCGTGTTGGCTCTGGTTGGATCTTTGAAAAGCCCAAGGACTGAAGAATTTTCTCAAAGTATTTCACATCTGCCTTTTTTTGGGTCTAAAAGATTGACATTTAAATCACCCAAAAAATCACTGCATCAACATTTGACGACTCGCCAATGAACAGAGCGTGGATCAAGGAACTTAAGCTGGAATACAAAACATCAGGTGGTCTGTAAGCGATGCAGACGAGCAGCTTCAGACCTCTAAGATTGGCAATGCCGCTGATGTACTCGATACGATCATCAACAGTGAGGAGATAAATACGAGTAAATTTAATCTCGCTATTTACATAAAGAACGACACCACCGCCACCCTTTCCAAGCTCAATGGGTCTGTCACAACGATGAAGTGAATAAGAATGCACATCGAAAATATGAGAGGGAGTCTCTGGAGTGAGCCATGATTCTGTAATTCCTATTACGTCAAACTGGAAATCACTTATCACCGAACACAATTTCTCAAAACCTGTATTCAGCGATTTTATATTTACATGTGCTACCCTACAACTGCCGGCAGCTCGTCCGTGTCGTTTCCCGACTGGTTATTACTTGAAGAACACAATACTGAATCATTTAAATGCGTCAACTGATGACTGGGATCCACAATAGACGACCGATTACTGAGACACTCAACATTCTGCTCGGCAGGTAACTGTAGACTGGGATACACAACATTTTTCTTAGCTGAAAACTGAAGACTGGGATACATATTATTTTTCTCAGCTGACAACTGAAGACTGGGACATACATTGGATACAGCAGCCAAGGCTTCATGAATCACTCTTACTGAAAGTAAAATGAGGTTTTCAAAACACTCATTACCCCTTTTATTCAGGTGTTTTCCATCAAACTTCGTATCACATCAGAGGCATAAAAAAACTCTACATTAAAATTATTGCACATCAACATCAATTAATTGATCATTGTAATGGAACAGAGCTCTCTGACTAATATCCTTTCTTGTGAGAATACTATTTACAATTATAACAGAATTTGGAAAAGTATGTTTTGCCTTACTCAAGAGATCAGCCATTGAATGCAATACCTCACGTTTACCCCAGCCACCGTTATACCCAGGACCTCCATTGTAGCCACGGACAAGATCGTTAGTACCAACCAAGAGATATATTATTTCAGGTTGTACAGACTTGTATTTACCGAGCTTATCCTTGATGTGACTAATTCTTGCCCCTGGATTTATATCCACGATAGCCCCGACGAGAGTCTCCGATCAACAACACGTTGGACATTGAGATTGCCTGTACTTGGAAAACATTTCCTCTTACATTTGAGGTCAGAACACTGCTGTGAGAAAAAGTTCCGTGATTGCCCTTGGATAACTATGATTCTGTAGAAACTATGTCGACAACAAAAGTAACTTCTTGATAAAATAGTAGTGAGTGATATATTTACAGATTGTCTAGGTTGATTTGCCTGGAGTTTAAGTGCCTTCATTTGTCATGTTCCTGATGAATTGCAGATTACAGATGTATTATTTACACTATTATTTACCGACTCAAGAACACGAAACCGATTAGTACATCTCACTGTTTTGTCGTTTTGTAAAGGATACTTATTTACCTTTGCCCTTATATTTGACTTTTTTACAAGTTTCAGAATGATTCTCTGATGCCGCATCACATTTAACATATTGGCTTTATACCAGTTATCGGCTTGATGTAAAATAATTTTAAAATCATAAAAAAGTAAATCTAATGAAGGTCGAGTTGTAAAAAAGTAACGTCATCAGCAAACATAACCGAACTTAAATTGACATTGACATCTAAATCAATAACTAAGACTAAAAACAAAAGTGGGCCCAGAACGGACCCCTGTGGTACCCTACTACGACAAACCTCAGCATAATTAGAATATGTATTATTGCTGAATACCGTTTGAAAACGATTACAGGAATAGGAATTAAAAAAGGGATTTTCAATACCAATTATTCCATAATTTCATTCTTCTTGGGGTTGCTGATGATTCTTCAGATGAGGATGACGTGGGTAAATTAACCTAATTCTCACTTAGCTGACATTGGGGAAGTAGTTTTGGCTGATGGTACAAGAAATGGGGATGAAGATGGTGAAGAACAAGGTAGGCCTACGCTTACTGAACCAAACTATTCCGAATTTACCAGTAAGACACCGACTGAACTTATTGAATATTATTGTTCTGATGAAATTATTGAAATATAACTCTATTGAAGTATGCAATGCAAACGTTAATTTTCTCTACTAAATAAAGTTTATTATCATAGAAGTAATATGAACTTGTATAAACCTAATCCGTGTCGTAGAGGCGTCTCGAGATAGTAACTTAGTGTCCCAATCCGCCACCCCTCCACTCCCTCCATTCTATCCACCTCCAAACATCGTAATACCTGTTACTAGGTAACACAGACAGTCAGATAAGCAGAGAAAGTATAGAGGAGAAATTTGGCCAGACCCTTTATGGACAAAAATGTATAGGATTTTTGCCACCTCCATGAGTATTTGAGTATTCAGCCAATTCCTAAAGAGGGACATGCACTATCAACAAACTCCATGGTTTCTATGTAAATATGAAGTTCCATGTAGTTGTGCACCAAATTCAACTTAATCTTGCTCACATAGAAATGAAACTTCTTGCATAATTAACTCTATAGCTCATTTTGTTTTCTAGATATTCTGTGGAAGACACACTGAAGAAGAATTTTGATATCCCACTGAGTAGTAGTAACATTGGCTTAATAATGAAGTGTATTACTAACTTGTTCTCGAAATATTCTGTGGAAGACAGACTGAAGAAGAATTTTGATATCCCACTGAGTAGTAGTAACATTGGCTTTATAATGAAGTGTATTACTAACTTGTTCTCGAAATATTCTGTGAAAGACACACTGAAGAAGAATTTTGATATCCCACTGAGTAGTAGTAACATTGGCTTAATAATGAAGTGTATTACTAACTTGTTCTCGAAATATTCTGTGAAAGACACGCTGAAGAAGAATTTTGATATCCCACTGAGTAGTAGTACACATTGGCTTAATAATGAAAGATGTATTTACTAAACGTTGTTTCTCGAAATATTCTGTTGGGAGACACACTGAGAAGAAGAATTTATGATATCCCCCTGAGTAGAAGTAACATTGGCTTAATAATGAAGTGTATTACTAACTTGTTCTCGAAATATTCTGTGAAAGACACGCTGAAGAAGAATTTTGATATCCCACTGAGTAGTAGTAACATTGGCTTTATAATGAAGTGTATTACTAACTTGTTCTCGAAATATTCTGTAGAAGACAGACTGAAGAAGAATTTTGATATCCCACTGAGTAGTAGTAACATTGGCTTAATAATGAAGTGTATTACTAACTTGTTCTCGAAATATTCTGTAGAAGACAGACTGAAGAAGAATTTTGATATCCCACTGAGTAGTAGTAACATTGGCTTAATAATGAAGTGTATTACTAACTTGTTCTCGAAATATTCTGTGAAAGACACGCTGAAGAAGAATTTTGATATCCCACTGAGTAGTAGTAACATTGGCTTTATTAATGAAGTGTATTACTAAC
The DNA here is from genome assembly GCF_021130785.1 of Homalodisca vitripennis. Taxonomy (NCBI): domain Eukaryota; kingdom Metazoa; phylum Arthropoda; class Insecta; order Hemiptera; family Cicadellidae; genus Homalodisca; species Homalodisca vitripennis. The sequence continues at coordinate 41,061 of NW_025777071.1, read as the reverse complement.
TTGTTCTCGAAATATTCTGTGAAAGACACGCTGAAGAAGAATTTTGATATCCCACTGAGTAGTAGTAACATTGGCTTAATAATGAAGTGTATTACTAACTTGTTCTCGAAATATTCTGTAGAAGACAGACTGAAGAAGAATTTTGATATCCCACTGAGTAGTAGTAACATTGGCTTAATAATGAAGTGTATTACTAACTTGTTCTCGAAATATTCTGTAGAAGACAGACTGAAGAAGAATTTTGATATCCCACTGAGTAGTAGTAACATTGGCTTAATACTGAAGTGTATTACTAACTTGTTCTCGAAATATTCTGTAGAAGACAGACTGAAGAAGAATTTTGATATCCCACTGAGTAGTAGTAACATTGGCTTAATAATGAAGTGTATTACTAACTTGTTCTCGAAATATTCTGTAGAAGACAGACTGAAGAAGAATTTTGATATCCCACTGAGTAGTAGTAACATTGGCTTAATAATGAAGTGTATTACTAACTTGTTCTCGAAATATTCTGTAGAAGACAGACTGAAGAAGAATTTTGATATCCCACTGAGTAGTAGTAACATTGGCTTAATAATGAAGTGTATTACTAACTTGTTCTCGAAATATTCTGTAGAAAACAGACTGAAGAAGAATTTTGATATCCCACTGAGTAGTAGTAACATTGGCTTAATAATGAAGTGTATTACTAACTTGTTCTCGAAATATTCTGTAGAAGACAGACTGAAGAAGAATTTTGATATCCCACTGAGTAGTAGTAACATTGGCTTAATAATGAAGTGTATTACTAACTTGTTCTCGAAATATTCTAGACAGTGGAGATAACAGGCAAATCGGTAGGTCATATCCGTTGAAATGGTCTTGTGGTTAGAGTATCAATTATAATATTAATTTAAATTTTTTAATTCAGACACTACCCTGACAGTGGAGATAACAGGCGAATCGATAGGTCATATCCGTTGGAATGGTCTTGTGGTTAGAGTATCATTTGTAATATTAATTTAAATTTTTTAATTCAGACACTACCCTGACAGTGGAGATAACAGGCGAATCGATAGGTCATGCTCGTTGGAATGGTCTTGTGGTTAGAGTATCATTTACAATATTAATGTTAATTTTTTAATTCAGACACTACCCTGACAGTGGAGATAACAGGCGAATCTGTAGGTCATATTCGTTGGAATGGTCTTGTGGTTAGAGTATCAATTACAATATTAATGTTAGTTCTTGTTTTGTTTAATTTTAATTGTTAAAATGCTCAATTGCAGAAGTACTTGATTAGGGAAATGCCCAAGTCACTTCTAGTTCCCAAAGAAGACTTGTTGATTGCTGTACCGAAGTAATATTGTTTGACACTATAAAAGTCAAATGTTCAGATAAACAAATTTTGAAAGAAAACCACGGAAAGAGAACGTTTCGTCACTAATCAAAATCAACACTATAAAACATGCCCATTCCGTATATAGGGCAGCAGGGTTTCAGAGGGCATTAGTAAACAGAACAGATTGTATTTCTAATTTTTACGTATTTGTGGCACACAAAGTAAGGTCGAAGAGGATAACAATGCTTGAACTGTTCACGTAGAAAGGCTCATCCAAGTATATCAATAACCAAACCACTGCCGGCCGGACAGAGCCTAAATTGTCGCCGGAAACGGAGGTGGCAAGTCTCGCCGGAAGCTGTCAGATAGCCCGCCGGCATATCAACAACCATTATCTCTATCTTATACGTACATCTCTGCCCTGCTGCTCACGCTAAGCTACAAATACAGTGTGGCTTGTTAACTGTTTCTATATTGGCGACTATCGTTTTATTACAATCGCGAATGTCCTGGCAAATAGGACCTTCCACTATTGTGATCATCTGGCTGTGTGGACCAACAAGTCACATGATACATCAAATACAATTGAATTGTTTCCGATCATTATAACAGCATCTTTAGTATTGTTATAAGACGCCTTATGGTTGATTTTACGTGATTAGTGTTATCCATAATACTTTTCAACAGATAAATATTCAATAATTCTTGTTTGTCGGACAAATGTAAGGTAGATCACGTACAAGGTATCCTGGGCGCACCTTAACTCGCCTACACCTGCCATCCATACCCACGGCACTCGGCCCACATACAAATGCGCCAGACATGAGCCGCTCCTACCTTGGCCTCAGTCAGCTCGAATAATCTGGGCATACTAGATAATGAAATACACAATTATCTTACATTGTGGCTAACGCCATGAGGCTTGTACCGCCGCTGTTTCGTTCATAATTCTACGGTTATAGGGGCTTTAACTGCAAATGGAACTACCTAACGGTACACACTGACGTCCTGAGTTTTCATTTTCCGAGTTTGGCCCCGCCCCTAGTCGTCTCTACAAAGTTGTAAGTCTCGTTGGACAGGTCGGATGTATTCGATGTGCAAGCACTGACGTCCTGAGTTACAGCAATTATTACCTATTGCCAGGAGAAAGTTTCTCTATTTAATAGATCTCTCCCCTCCAGCTCACGCTAAGCTACAAATACAGTGTTGCTTGTTACAGCAATTATTACCTATTGCCAGGAGAAAGTTTCTCTTTTTAATAGATCACTGCCCTCCAGCTCACGCTAAGCTACAAATACAGTGTGGCTTGTTACAGCAATAATTACCTATTGCCAGGAGAAAGTTTCTCTATTTAATAGATCTCTACCCTCCAGCTCACGCTAAGCTACAATTACTGTGTGGCTTGTTACAGCAATTATTACCTATTGCCAGGAGAAAGTTTCTCTATTTAATATATCTCTGCCCTGCCGCTCACGCTAAGCTACAAATACAGTGTGGCTTGTTACAGCAATTATTACCTATTGCCAGGAGAAAGTTTCTCTATTTAATAGATCTCTGACCTCCAGCTCACGCTAAGCTACAAATACAGTGTGGCTTGTTACAGCAATTATTACCTATTGCCAGGAGAAAGTTTCTCTATTTAATAGATCTCTGCCCTCCAGCTCACGCTAAGCTACAAATACAGTGTGGCTTGTTACAGCAATTATTACCTATTGCCAGGAGAAAGTTTCTCTATGTTATAGATCTCTGCCCTGTGGCTCATCTAAGCTACAAATACAGTGTGGCTTGTTACAGCAATTATTACTTATTGCCAGGAGAAAGTTTCTCTATTTAATAGATCTCTGCCCTGTGGCTCATCTAAGCTACAAATACAGTGTGGCTTGTTACAGCAATTATTACCTATTGCCAGGAGAAAGTTTCTCTATTTAATAGATCTCTGCCCTCCAGCTCACGCTAAGCTACAAATACAGTGTGGCTTGTTACAGCAATTAGCCAGGAGAAAGTTTCTCTATTTAATATATCTCTGCCCTCCAGCTCACGCTAAGCTACAAATACAGTGTGGCTTGTTACAGCAATTATTACCTATTGCCAGGAGAAAGTTTCTCTATTTAATAGATCTCTGCCCTCCAGCTCACGCTAAGCTATAAATACAGTGTGGCTTGTTACAGCAATTATTACCTATTGCCAGGAGAAAGTTTCTCTATTTAATAGATCTCTGCCCTCCAGCTCACGCTAAGCTACAAATACAGTGTGGCTTGTTACAGCAATTATTACCTATTGCCAGGAGAAAGTTTCTCTATTTAATAGATCTCTGTCCCCCAGCTCACGCTAAGCTACAAATACAGTGTGGCTTGTTACAGCAATTATTACCTATTGCCAGGAGAAAGTTTCTCTATTTAATATATCTCTGCCCTCCAGCTCACGCTAAGCTACAAATACAGTGTGGCTTGTTACAGCAATTATTACCTATTGCCAGGAGAAAGTTTCTCTATTTAATAGATCTCTGCCCTCCAGCTCACGCTAAGCTACAAATACAGTGTGGCTTGTTACAGCAATTATTACCTATTGCCAGGAGAAAGTTTCTCTATTTAATAGATCTCTGCCCTCCAGCTCACGCTAAGCTACAAATACAGTGTGGCTTGTTACAGCAATTATTACCTATTGCCAGGAGAAAGTTTCTCTTTTTAATAGATCACTGCCCTCCAGCTCACGCTAAGCTACAATTACTGTGTGGCTTGTTACAGCAATTATTACCTATTGCCAGGAGAAAGTTTCTCTATTTAATATATCTCTGCCCTGCCGCTCACGCTAAGCTACAAATACAGTGTGGCTTGTTACAGCAATTATTACCTATTGCCAGGAGAAAGTTTCTCTATTTAATATATCTCTGCCCTCCAGCTCACGCTAAGCTACAAATACAGTGTGGCTTGTTACAGCAATTATTACCTATTGCCAGGAGAAAGTTTCTCTATTTAATAGATCTCTGCCCTCCAGCTCACGCTAAGCTATAAATACAGTGTGGCTTGTTACAGCAATTATTACCTATTGCCAGGAGAAAGTTTCTCTATTTAATAGATCTCTGCCCTCCAGCTCACGCTAAGCTACAGATACAGTGTGGCTTGTTACAGCAATTATTACCTATTGCCAGGAGAAAGTTTCTCTATTTAATAGATCTCTGCCCTCCAGCTCACGCTAAGCTACAAATACAGTGTGGCTTGTTACAGCAATTATTACCTATTGCCAGGAGAAAGTTTCTCTATGTTATAGATCTCTGCCCTGTGGCTCATCTAAGCTACAAATACAGTGTGGCTTGTTACAGCAATTATTACCTATTGCCAGGAGAAAGTTTCTCTATTTAATAGATCTCTGCCCTCCAGCTCACGCTAAGCTACAAATACAGTGTGGCTTGTTACAGCAATTATTACCTATTGCCAGGAGAAAGTTTCTCTATTTAATAGATCTCTCCCTTCCAGCTCACGCTAAGCTACAAATACAGTGTGGCTTGTTACAGCAATTATTGCCTATTGCCAGGAGAAAGTTTCTCTATTTAATATATCTCTGCCCTGCCGCTCACGCTAAGCTACAAATACAGTGTGGCTTGTTACAGCAATTATTACCTATTGTCATTAATTATTACCTAAGATTCGTCTTACAACTCCGAGGTGGATTCGGACCCGGACTCCGACCCTGACAACCCGGAGAAGCTGCTGAACACTTGGCTCGGAGAGTTGGACAGCCTGAATACAGATCAGTTTACAATATTATATAATATCGTGTTACAGAGGCAATGGAGAGCCACGAAGATTCGTCCTACAACTCCGAGGTGGATTCGGACCCGGACTCCGACCCTGACAACCCGGAGAAGCTGCTGAACACTTGGCTCGGAGAGTTGGACAGCCTTACCGTGGTATGTAATCTAGTAGTACCGTATTTACAAATTTCTGAGCATGACAATCATGGTTGGTCTCGTTATCAATAAAACATTAGATTACTTGGGTGTATGAAAATAACTTACACTCTGTTCACTTGTAACAACTACGTGACTTTTGTGTTTATTTGTATTAATATTTTGCCTTAAGGGAGCAGACCACTTAGAATATCCCTATCTCTGCCACATTAACCACATATCTGATCACCCTGGCCGTCCAACGTCCTCTGCTTTCTAGCACCCATTGTTCCTTCCAGTTCCTCGTGTACTCGAAGCTCGGTGTGCGAAGTGAGCAGGTCGATTGGAACGGCCCCGGTCACTACTAGAGTGGCCGGTCCAGAGATTAACGATTCTGAGTTCCCCTTTTCTCTGTACTACTGCCGCCATCTTTTGCCTTAGCACATTTGACGTAGAACGTCCGCACTAATCTCGCACCCGTACATGAGCACAGAGTGCATGAGCAACCGTATATTACTATCCACAGATCCGCCGATATTTTTCATCGGTCCGCTCAGAGGCTTTAAACAACCGCCGCCTTGTTTTTCGTTACAAGAGATCTGGTCCCAGAACGTGAGCTCGGTATCTAGCGTCACGCCGAGATTCTTTACACTGCTCTTTGTCTCGATATTCTCCGTCGCCAGAGTCAGTCCTGCCAGCGCTCGCAGTACGACTCGGTCGGCAGCCATTTTACCTCCTCGGCGGTACCCGTCTTAGGAGGTTGGCCCTGTTGTACAGGTCCGGCCCCCAGGATTGTGCCCCGTAGCCGGTCGACTGCCTATCCCTGAGACAGCTGTTTTACAGGAATGTCCACATCGTCCCGCACCTCCAGGGTGACCAACACGACCAGCCTCCCACTCTGAGACGCTCCGGACGTGCCTAACTCCTTCGCCACCACTCTGATTGTGGAGAGGCCTGCCAGCGAACAGTGGATTTACGTACCGAGTAGCAGGTGAGGCTACCGTCTTGAGCACTTCCGCAGCGACAAAATCGGGGCAGGCACCTTACGGCACCGCATCTTTTCGACGGCCAATTATCGCACGTGCTCCTCGGGAACTGTTCGCCTTCTTCGCCGACCACGGATAATGTTCCTCCTGAAGCACGTACAGTGGAGCAGTGAAGTTACCGTGTCTCGGCGCCATAGTCCCTCGTGATAAGCTCTACGTTAGAGTTTACTGTATTGCCGGCATCCTTCGTCACTTCCTGGACAGCCTCCTTTCCATTGACGATTTTCTGTCAGGACGTTTTCGGTTAGTCTGGTGACGTTCCAACTTTGAGGTCGTCCGGATTGGAACATCTGATTCCTTGGCACGACACCCAAGTAATATATCACTAACTGGTGATCGGACCCCGTAGAGTCCTCCATAACCCTTCAGTCCGTGATTCTTCGATAGAGTCTCCGCCGCAAAGGTCATAGCCGGGATGGAAAAAAGCGTATACCCGCAGCCATCATAATGCGGCGAGACATCTAGTGCCCGCCACTCGCTTTCCCCATCCGACTGTGCACTGCAATCCAAAATACCTACATCTACCTGACCCACTCATACAGCCATCATAATGCGGCGAGACATCTAGTGCCCGCCACTCACCCCATACGACTGTGCATTGCAATCCAAAATACCTGCATCTACCTGACCCACTCATACAGCCATCATAATGCGGCGAGACATCTAGTGCCCGCCACTCACCCCATACGACTGTGCATTGCAATCCAAAATACCTGCATCTACCTGACCCACTCATACAGCCATAATATTGCGGCGAGACATCTAGTGCCCGCCACTCACCCCATACGACTGTGCATTGCAATCCAAAATACCTGCATCTACCTGACCCACTCATACAGCCATCATAATGCGGCGAGACATCTAGTGCCCGCCACTCGCATTCCCCATCCGACTGTGCATTGCAATCCAAAATACCTGCATCTACCTGACCCACTCATGCAGCCATCATAATGCGGCGAGACATCTAGTGCCCGCCACTCGCATTCCCCATCCGACTGTGCACTGCAATCCAAAATACCTACATCTACCTGACCCACTCATACAGCCATCATAATGCGGCGAGACATCTAGTGCCCGCCACTCGCATTCCCCATCCGACTGTGCATTGCAGTCCGAAATACCTGCATCTACCTGACCCACTCAGCGATGTGGTCCTCTCTTGTGTTGAGTACTTACGGCACTCTACGATTGGTATGAAATACCGCATATTTCCGCTATAACCAAGTTATATAGAGTAATAGCAGTTACCCACGGATTCGTATCAATTTCGAAGGTTTTGCTTCACTATAAGCACATCTGGATCGAGTAAACTATATTTCCAACACCAATGTTGAGTTGGAACACCAACATATTTATAGTCATTGCATATTACACCAATTTAGTATTTTTTGTTCCACAGCTATAATTTTATCTCTTTCCCAAACAAGAAAATATATACTCAAACAGCTAAAGCCGATTACGTAGTGATCAAATGTAGCTTTTACTGCTACACAGTGATGGATGCCCGCAGTGCGGTCACACGTTGTAATAGACGATTACAATGTTATGTTTAACCATTAGTACTATATACATTTGGCCAACTAAACTCGATGGCGTAGTGATCAAATGTAGCTTTTACTGCTACACAGTGATGGATGCCCGCAGTGCGGTCACACGTTTGTAATAGACGATTACAATGTTATGTTTAACCGTGAGTACTATATACATTTGGCCAACTAAACTCGATGGCGTAGTGATCAAATGTAGCTTTTACTGCTACACAGTGATGGATGCCCGCAGTGCGGTCACACGTTGTAATAGACGATTACAATGTTATGTTTAACCGTGAGTACTATATACATTTGGCCAACTAAACTCGATTGCGTAGTGATCAAATGTAGCTTTTACTGCTACACAGTGATGGATGTCCGCAGTGCGGTCACACGTTGTAATAGACGATTACAATGTTATGTTTAACCATTAGTACTATATACATTTGGCCAACTAAACTCGATGGCGTAGTGTTCAAATGTAGCTTTTACTGCTACACAGTGATGGATGCCCGCAGTGCGGTCACACGTTGTAATAGACGATTACAATGTTATGTTTAACCGTGAGTACTATATACATTTGGCCAACTAAACTCGATGGCGTAGTGATCAAATGTAGCTTTTACTGCTACACAGTGATGGATGCCCGCAGTGCGGTCACACGTTGTAATAGACGATTACAATGTTATGTTTAACCGTGAGTACTATATACATTTGGCCAACTAAACTCGATGGCGTAGTGATCAAATGTAGCTTTTACTGCTACACAGTGATGGATGCCCGCAGTGCGGTCACACGTTGTAATAGACGATTACAATGTTATGTTTAACCGTGAGTACTATATACATTTGGCCAACTAAACTCGATGGCGTAGTGATCAAATGTAGCTTTTACTGCTACACAGTGATGGATGCCCGCAGTGCGGTCACACGTTGTAATAGACGATTACAATGTTATGTTTAACCGTGAGTACTATATACATTTGGCCAACTAAACTCGATGGCGTAGTGATCAAATGTAGCTTTTACTGCTACACAGTGATGGATGTCCGCAGTGCGGTCACACGTTGTAATAGACGATTACAATGTTATGTTTAACCGTGAGTACTATATACATTTGGCCAACTAAACTCGATGGCGTAGTGATCAAATGTAGCTTTTACTGCTACACAGTGATGGATGCCCGCAGTGCGGTCACACGTTGTAATAGACGATTACAATGTTATGTTTAACCGTGAGTACTATATACATTTGGCCAACTAAACTCGATGGCGTTGTGATCAAATGTAGCTTTTACTGCTACACAGTGATGGATGCCCGCAGTGCGGTCACACGTTGTAATAGACGATTACAATGTTATGTTTAACCGTGAGTACTATATACATTTGGCCAACTAAACTCGATGGCGTAGTGATCAAATGTAGCTTTTACTGCTACACAGTGATGGATGCCCGCAGTGCGGTCACACGTTGTAATAGACGATTACAATGTTATGTTTAACCGTGAGTACTATATACATTTGGCCAACTAAACTCGATGGCGTTGTGATCAAATGTAGCTTTTACTGCTACACAGTGATGGATGCCCGCAGTGCGGTCACACGTTGTAATAGACGATTACAATGTTATGTTTAACCGTGAGTACTATATACATTTGGCCAACTAAACTCGATGGCGTAGTGATCAAATGTAGCTTTTACTGCTACACAGTGATGGATGTCCGCAGTGCGGTCACACGTTGTAATAGACGATTACAATGTTAAGTTTAAACCGTGAGTACTATATACATTTGGCCAACTAAACTCGATGGCGTAGTGATCAAATGTAGCTTTTACTGCTACACAGTGATGGATGCCCGCAGTGCGGTCACACGTTGTAATAGACGATTACAATGTTATGTTTAACCGTGAGTACTATATACATTTGGCCAACTAAACTCGATGGCGTTGTGATCAAATGTAGCTTTTACTGCTACACAGTGATGGATGTCCGCAGTGCGGTCACACGTTGTAATAGACGATTACAATGTTATGTTTAACCGTGAGTACTATATACATTTGGCCAACTAAACTCGATGGCGTAGTGATCAAATGTAGCTTTTACTGCTACACAGTGATGGATGCCCGCAGTGCGGTCACACGTTGTAATAGACGATTACAATGTTATGTTTAACCGTGAGTACTATATACATTTGGCCAACTAAACTCGATGGCGTTGTGATCAAATGTAGCTTTTACTGCTACACAGTGATGGATGCCCGCAGTGCGGTCACACGTTGTAATAGACGATTACAATGTTATGTTTAACCGTGAGTACTATATACATTTGGCCAACTAAACTCGATGGCGTAGTGATCAAATGTAGCTTTTACTGCTACACAGTGTTGGATGCCCGCAGTGCGGTCACACGTTGTAATAGACGATTACAATGTTATGTTTAACCGTGAGTACTATATACATTTGGCCAACTAAACTCGATGGCGTTGTGATCAAATGTAGCTTTTACTGCTACACAGTGATGGATGCCCGCAGTGCGGTCACACGTTGTAATAGACGACTCCACACGCAATTTTCTGTTGAAAAAGGGGACACTATATTCACGTATTCTTTTTCTGCCACAATCTAATCTCTCCTGAGATAATTGGTAGGCATTCCTTGTGAGCCTTTAGGGCTCAAAATGAAGGTATTTAAAACATTTCCTGCCTCTATATTTCGTGGTTTTTGCTAGGCGTTGATAGGTTATTCGATATATATATATATATATATATATAATTTCAATAAATATTGAATCACAAAAAGTACTTGCTCCGCCGGGAGTCGAACCCGGATCTCTCACTTGCCGGGTGAACTTGCTACCATTACACCACGGAACGCTTACTTTTTCCGATTAAATTATTTTGTATTTAAAATTAGATAACAGCTTCGTCTTTGTAATCTGCAATACACTACTGAGCAAACACTTCACAATAATTTAATATTTTCTAAAATTTAAAAGTTTAAAAATGTATCTGCCTCTGATGAAATTCAGCTGAAAGTATTAAAAGCTGTTAAGCAGTTAACTCTGTATTATGTGTCAAAGCGCAGTCTGGCGGATACAATGTATATCAACAAGTACTTAGAAATTAATTAAAAAAAAATGTTTCAATGGACCAAACTGAGAATCTAAACCATTCTCAAATCTTCTTCAACACGCATACAAAATTTCGTCAAACTCGGCCCCGTCGCGGAGTTCAGTCACACAGAGTTTGATGATGATGCATGTTATTTCCTGAGATTTGGCTGAGTATTAGTGCATACCTTTACATCGGTCTTCATTCGAAGAATAAGAACAATAGTTAAATTTGTAAACAAAAAGAGAGAAATTTGCAATCATTTGAGATTTTAACATCTTACAGTTTCGTGAAACCTTTCTTGTAGAATTGAAATTTATCATGAAACTTGATTTTTGCATAGGCAAGAAAGATTTCTACTATGGTGCTATTTCATCTATGGAATTTGACAGTGCGTCGTTGAAGCCAATCACTCGGTACATTACCATTACATACCATACTGTACATACCATACTGTACATACCATACTGTACATACCATACTGTACATACCATACTGGAGGTAAACATTTCTTGTCTGTACGATTGTATATCTGTCCCCAAAACGTATCGTGAATGAAACAAGCTGTAGCTATGCAAAGTATGTAAGTACATACCATACTGGAGGTAAACATTTCTTGTCTGTACGATTGTATATCTGTCCCCAAAACGTATCGTGAATGAAACAAGCTGTAGCTATGCAAAGTATGTAAGTACATACCATACTCTACGATTGTATATCTGTCGCCAAAAACGTATCGTGAATGAAACAAGCTGTAGCTATGCAAAGTATGTAAGTACATACCATACTGTACGATTGTATATCTGTCCCCAAAACGTATCGTGAATGAAACAAGCTGTAGCTATGCAAAGTATGTAAGTACATACCATACTGGAGGTAAACATTTCTTGTCTGTACGATTGTATATCTGTCGCCAAAACGTATCGTGAATGAAACAAGCTGTAGCTATGCAAAGTATGTAAGTACATACCATACTGTACGATTGTATATCTGTCGCTAAAACGTATCGTGAATGAAACAAGCTGTAGCTATGCAAAGTATGTAAGTACATACCATACTGGAGGTAAACATTTCTTGTCTGTACGATTGTATATCTGTCGCCAAAACGTATCGTGAATGAAACAAGCTGTAGCTATGCAAAGTATGTAAGTACATACCATACTGGAGGTAAACATTTCTTGTCTGTACGATTGTATATCTGTCCCCAAAACGTATCGTGAATGAAACAAGCTGTAGCTATGCAAAGTATGTAAGTACATACCATACTCTACGATTGTATATCTGTCGCCAAAACGTATCGTGAATGAAACAAGCTGTAGCTATGCAAAGTATGTAAGTACATACCATACTGTACGATTGTATATCTGTCCCCAAAACGTATCGTGAATGAAACAAGCTGTAGCTATGCAAAGTATGTAAGTACATACCATACTGGAGGTAAACATTTCTTGTCTGTACGATTGTATATCTGTCCCCAAAACGTATCGTGAATGAAACAAGCTGTAGCTATGCAAAGTATGTAAGTACATACCATACTGTACGATTGTATATCTGTCGCCAAAACGTATCGTGAATGAAACAAGCTGTAGCTATGCAAAGTATGTAAGTACATACCATACTCTACGATTGTATATCTGTCGCCAAAACGTATCGTGAATGAAACAAGCTGTAGCTATGCAAAGTATGTAAGTACATACCATACTGTACGATTGTATATCTGTCGCCAAAACGTATCGTGAATGAAACAAGCTGTAGCTATGCAACGTATGTAAGTACATACCATACTGGAGGTAAACATTTCTTGTCTGTTCAATTGTATATCTGTCCCCAAAACGTATCGTGAATGAAACAAGCTGTAGCTATGCAAAGTATGTAAGTACATACCATACTGGAGGTAAACATTTCTTGTCTGTACGATTGTATATCTGTCCCCAAAACGTATCGTGAATGAAACAAGCTGTAGCTATGCAAAAATGTAAGTACATACCATACTGTACGATTGTATATCTGTCGCCAAAACGTATCGTGAATGAAACAAGCTGTAGCTATGCAAAGTATGTAAGTACATACCATACTCTACGATTGTATATCTGTCGCCAAAAACGTATCGTGAATGAAACAAGCTGTAGCTATGCAAAGTATGTAAGTACATACCATACTGTACGATTGTATATCTGTCGCCAAAACGTATCGTGAATGAAACAAGCTGTAGCTATGCAACGTATGTAAGTACATACCATACTGGAGGTAAACATTTCTTGTCTGTTCAATTGTATATCTGTCCCCAAAACGTATCGTGAATGAAACAAGCTGTAGCTATGCAAAGTATGTAAGTACATACCATACTGGAGGTAAACATTTCTTGTCTGTTCAATTGTATATCTGTCCCCAAAAACGTATCGTGAATGAAACAAGCTGTAGCTATGCAAAGTATGTAAGTACATACCATACTGGAGGTAAACATTTCTTGTCTGTACGATTTTATATATGTCGCCAAAACGTATCGTGAATGAAACAAGCTGTAGCTATGCAAAGTATGTAAGTACATACCATACTGGAGGTAAACATTTCTTGTCTGTACAATTGTATATCTGTCGCCAAAACGTAATCGTGAATGAAACAAGCTGTAGCTATGCAAAGTATGTAAGTACATACCATACTGGAGGTAAACATTTCTTGTCTGTACGATTGTATATCTGTCGCCAAAACGTATCGTGAATGAAACAAGCTGTAGCTATGCAAAGTATGTAAGTACATACCATACTGGAGGTAAACATTTTCTTGTCTGTACGATTGTATATCTGTCGCCAAAACGTATCGTGAATGAAACAAGCTGTAGCTATGCAAAGTATGTAAGTACATACCATACTGGAGGTAAACATTTCTTGTCTGTACGATTGTATATCTGTCGCCAAAACGTATCGTGAATGAAACAAGCTGTAGCTATGCAAAGTATGTAAGTACATACCATACTGGAGGTAAACATTTCTTGTCTTTACGATTGTATATCTGTCGCCAAAACGTATCGTGAATGAAACAAGTTGTAGCTATGCAAAGTATGTAAGTACATACCTTACTGGAGGTAAACATTTCTTGTCTGTACGATTGTATATCTGTCGCCAAAACGTATCGTGAATGAAACAAGTTGTAGCTATGCAAAGTATGTAAGTACATACATACCTTACTGGAGGTAAACATTTCTTGTCTGTACGATTGTATATCTGTCGCCAAAACGTATCGTGAATGAAACAAGCTGTAGCTATGCAAAGTATGTAAGTACATACCATACTGGAGGTAAACATTTCTTGTCTGTACGATTGTATATCTGTCGCCAAAACGTATCGTGAATGAAACAAGTTGTAGCTATGCAAAGTATGTAAGTACATACCATACTGGAGGTAAACATTTCTTGTCTGTACGATTGTATATCTGTCGCCAAAACGTATCGTGAATGAAACAAGTTGTAGCTATGCAAAGTATGTAAGTACATACCATACTGGAGGTAAACATTTCTTGTCTGTACAATTGTATATCTGTCGCCAAAACGTATCGTGAATGAAACAAGCTGTAGCTATGCAAAGTATGTAAGTACATACCATACTGGAGGTAAACATTTCTTGTCTGTACGATTGTATATCTGTCCCCAAAACGTATCGTGAATGAAACAAGCTGTAGCTATGCAAAGTATGTAAGTACATACCTTACTGGAGGTAAACATTTCTTGTCTGTACGATTGTATATCTGTCGCCAAAACGTATCGTGAATGAAACAAGCTGTAGCTATGCAAAGTATGTAAGTACATACCATACTGGAGGTAAACATTTCGTGGCTGTACGATTGTATATCTGTCCCCAAAACGTATCGTGAATGAAACAAGCTGTAGCTATGCAAAGTATGTAAGTACATACCATACTGGAGGTAAACATTTCTTGTCTGTACGATTGTATATCTGTCGCCAAAACGTATCGTGAATGAAACAAGCTGTAGCTATGCAAAGTATGTAAGTACATACCATACTGTACGATTGTATATCTGTCGCTAAAACGTATCGTGAATGAAACAAACTGTAGCTATGCAAAGTATGTAAGTACATACCATACTGGAGGTAAACATTTCTTGTCTGTACGATTGTATATCTGTCGCCAAAACGTATCGTGAATGAAACAAGCTGTAGCTATGCAAAGTATGTAAGTACATACCATACTGGAGGTAAACATTTCTTGTCTGTACGATTGTATATCTGTCCCCAAAACGTATCGTGAATGAAACAAGCTGTAGCTATGCAAAGTATGTAAGTACATACCATACTCTACGATTGTATATCTGTCGCCAAAACGTATCGTGAATGAAACAAGCTGTAGCTATGCAAAGTATGTAAGTACATACCATACTGTACGATTGTATATCTGTCCCCAAAACGTATCGTGAATGAAACAAGCTGTAGCTATGCAAAGTATGTAAGTACATACCATACTGGAGGTAAACATTTCTTGTCTGTACGATTGTATATCTGTCCCCAAAACGTATCGTGAATGAAACAAGCTGTAGCTATGCAAAGTATGTAAGTACATACCATACTGGAGGTAAACATTTCTTGTCTGTTCAATTGTATATCTGTCCCCAAAACGTATCGTGAATGAAACAAGCTGTAGCTATGCAAAGTATGTAAGTACATACCATACTGGAGGTAAACATTTCTTGTCTGTACGATTGTAATATCTGTCGCCAAAACGTATCGTGAATGAAACAAGCTGTAGCTATGCAAAGTATGTAAGTACATACCATACTGGAGGTAAACATTTCTTGTCTGTACGATTGTATATCTGTCGCCAAAACGTATCGTGAATGAAACAAGCTGTAGCTATGCAAAGTATGTAAGTACATACCATACTGGAGGTAAACATTTCTTGTCTGTACGATTGTATATCTGTCGCCAAAACGTATCGTGAATGAAACAAGCTGTAGTTATGCAAAGTATGTAAGTACATACCATACTGGAGGTAAACATTTCTTGTCTGTACGATTGTATATCTGTCGCCAAAACGTATCGTGAATGAAACAAGCTGTAGCTATGCAAAGTATGTAAGTACATACCATACTGGAGGTAAACATTTCTTGTCTGTACGATTGTATATCTGTCGCCAAAACGTATCGTGAATGAAACAAGCTGTAGTTATGCAAAGTATGTAAGTACATACCATACTGGAGGTAAACATTTCTTGTCTGTACGATTGTATATCTGTCGCCAAAACGTATCGTGAATGAAACAAGTTGTAGCTATGCAAAGTATGTAAGTACATACCTTACTGGAGGTAAACATTTCTTGTCTGTACGATTGTATATCTGTCGCCAAAACGTATCGTGAATGAAACAAGTTGTAGCTATGCAAAGTATGTAAGTACATACCTTACTGGAGGTAAACATTTCTTGTCTGTACGATTGTATATCTGTCGCCAAAACGTATCGTGAATGAAACAAGCTGTAGCTATGCAAAGTATGTAAGTACATACCATACTGGAGGTAAAACATTTCTTGTCTGTACGATTGTATATCTGTCGCCAAAACGTATCGTGAATGAAACAAGTTGTAGCTATGCAAAGTATGTAAGTACATACCATACTGGAGGTAAACATTTCTTGTCTGTACGATTGTATATCTGTCGCCAAAACGTATCGTGAATGAAACAAGTTGTAGCTATGCAAAGTATGTAAGTACATACCATACTGGAGGTAAACATTTCTTGTCTGTACGATTGTATATCTGTCGCCAAAACGTATCGTGAATGAAACAAGCTGTAGCTATGCAAAGTATGTAAGTACATACCATACTGGAGGTAAACATTTCTTGTCTGTACGATTGTATACCTGTCGCCAAAACGTATGGTGAATGAAACAAGCTGTAGCTATGCAAAGTATGTAAGTACATACCATTCTGGAGGTAAATATTTCTTGTCTGTACGATTGTATACCTGTCGCCAAAACGTATCGTGAATGAAACAAGCTGTAGCTATGCAAAGTATGTAAGTACATACCATACTGGAGGTAAACATTTCTTGTCTGTACGATTGTATATCTGTCGCCAAAACGTATCGTGAATGAAACAAGCTGTAGCTATGCAAAGTATGTAAGTACATACCATACTGGAGGTAAACTTTCTTGTCTGTACGATTGTATATCTGTCGCCAAAACGTATCGTGAATGAAACAAGCTGTAGCTATGCAAAGTATGTAAGTACATACCATACTGTACGATTGTATATCTGTCGCCAAAACGTATCGTGAATGAAACAAGCTGTAGCTATGCAAAGTATGTAAGTACATACCATACTGGAGGTAAACATTTCTTGTCTGTACGATTGTATATCTGTCGCCAAAACGTATCGTGAATGAAACAAGCTGTAGCTATGCAAAGTATGTAACGCGACACGCGGTGTATAGTAGTGAATATATCGACAACCGTACAGTGATTGGAAAATTTAAAACTCCCAAACTCGGGAACATTACTTGTAGTCTTTACATCCCATCACAGTCAGTTGTGTGTTTTTATTCAAGATCAGTTGGCAGCTCCGTTGTTGACAGCTGTTCGTGTGATGGTTGGCAAGCCTGCTGACTGTGACAGATGTTCAGTGTTCACCCACGTGCCTGGGCCAGCTGCCGGATATTTTCCTGCCTCTCTCCCTCTTCTCGCTTTTTGTCGACATTTAAAACCCGAAAGACCCAAACTGCTCTCGGAATTAATTACCTCCAGATGAGGCGAAGACCCGAGATGTGGCCCTCGGCCGTCCTGCGCGGCTGTTGGTGCAGGGCAGGTGTGCTGGCGGTGGCTTGGCACATCTGTGCCTCCCGCATGTCCTGGCCAAAGTCAAATATCTTCTACACACACACAACAAGATATGAATGAAGAATCAATTTATAATGTACCAAACATTAATCTTAAAAATCGACCAGGAAGAGTTATAGACAAGGGGGCGGAGCTCAGATTTAAGCAGTTTTCTGCACAACTACTGCAGTCGCCTTGCGGTTGGATAGTTTTAACACAAATCTTTACGGACATTCTATATGACAAATTTTAATTGATAACGTCTTGTTCTGCGCCCTTCGAGACTACAGACCGAAGCCCTAATAATAAATATCAAAGGATACGAGGTATCGAACCGAGGAGGTGAAGCTCCCAGGCCTTAATCGTGTTATGTACTAGTACTATAGACGTCCTTAGTATTTACAATTACTCTGCTGGTAGGAGGGAAGTACATGCTAGAGGCTAGAAACTACCAAAGGTCTCTAGAATGTTCTAGAGGCTGAGAGGTCCCAGGCCTTAATCGTGTTATGTACTAGTACTATAGACGTCCTTAGTATTTACAATTACTCTGCTGGTAGGAGGGAAGTACATGCTAGAGGCCAGAAACTACCAAAGGTCTCTAGAATGTTCTAGAGGCTGAGAGGTCCCAGGCCTTAATCGTGTTATGTACTAGTACTATAGACGTCCATAGTGTTTACAATTACTCTGCTGGTAGAAGGGAAGTACATGCTAGAGGCTCTCCGCGAAGCTCCCAATAGGCCTGCCAGAGACCAGAAACTACCAAAGGTCTCTAGAATGTTCTAGAGGCTGAGAGGTCCCAGGCCTTAATCGTGTTATGTACTAGTACTATAGACATAACAGCCTTGCAGCTGGATGTATTTGAAGAATAATATTGGCGTAAACGTTCTTCAAGATAAATATTTAAGAATGAAGGTTATATAAAACACTCTTTGAAAATTTCTAGGAACACGTCCATAGTGTTTACAATTACTCTGCTGGTAGAAGGGAAGTACATGCTAGAGGCTCTCCGCGAAGCTCCCAATAGGCCTGCCAGAGACCAGAAACTACCAAAGGTCTCTAGAATGTTCTAGAGGCTGAGAGGTCCCAGGCCTTAATCGTGTTATGTACTAGTACTATAGACATAACAGCCTTGCAGCTGGATGTATTTGAAGAATAATATTGGCGTAAACGTTCTTCAAGATAAATATTTAAGAATGAAGGTTATATAAACACTCTTTGAAAATTTCTAGGAACACGTCCATAGTGTTTACAATTACTCTGCTGGTAGAAGGGAAGTACATGCTAGAGGCTCTCCGCGAAGCTCCCAATAGGCCTGCCAGAGACCAGAAACTACCAAAGGTCTCTAGAATGTTCTAGAGGCTGAGAGCTTCCAAAAGCATAAGCCTGCTAGAAGTTGAAGCCTGACAAATGCCAGGTTCTGACAGATACTGAGAGTTCTTAGAAGTCGAGAGCTTATGGTTTTTCAGAGTTAGATTAATTTAGAATCTTTTGGCTTTTATTAAACTAGGTGTTTCAGTGATATTGAGTACCTGATTTACGACCTGCAAAGGAAAAGGTCCCTAAATCTTGTGGCAGGTAAGCCAAAAGGTATTTTCGGGTCGAGTGTTTAAACGTGTATTACTTCTTATTTGCTTATCTTATGTTTGTTGTGTATTCTCTTCTCAAATTTCAAGACCATTATTTGTTCCATATTTGAATGTTTGGTGAATTAGTAAATAAAACCTTGTTTATATTGTACGCAGGTGAAGAAATTGACAATGCGTGAACACTTGTTTAAAAAACAATTATAAAGGTACCAGCTGTATATCGTAATTAGTATCAGTGCATAAATAAGGAGAACTGTATACACCTGTGAGCCGACCATCACGAATCATTTTAAAAACTATATCAGAATATTGTACTTTTTTTGTACCTTTTTGTATAAAACTATGAAGTATCAGAATTTAATATACATAGTTCTCTTTTTATACTAAGATCTGTGAGCTGAATTTTAAACGTTTTTCTTGCCTGAACTGCTTCTTGTTTCGGTTTCTGTGGGATTTTGGGCTGTAATTCATAATGTAGTGTTCAACAAAATACAAAGCAGTCTTCTGTAAAACTTGCAAAATAAATCGTAGCCATTTTCCAATTATAATCGTCCTTATATTACACAACCCGGCATGGTAGAGTATTATTCACGTGCAACAAAAATTGAAATAATCACCTTAAACTGAAAAATAAATCATAAGTAACAATAAACATAAACATTAGCCACAGCTAGTTTAGTGGTAAGTTCATCACGCGCCAGCCACTAAGTCAGTTGCAACCAGCATGCTGCAGCAGTGCATGGGGAACGGCACGTTTGGTTATACACAATTGGTACAAACATATGGTGTAGTTTATTTTAATTCACGACAAAATTTATTTTTCAAACATAGACCTGTGAGCCGACTTTTAAATGGTTAATAACTTTTTTCAGTGATTGGTACAAAATTCTTATATAGTTTTTAAAATGATTAGTGATGGTCGGCTCATAGGTCTATATAGCCAATAAAGAGTATATTGGAACCAAGACGAACCTGATACAAAAGTCGATACATATTTGAACTCAAATTTGTTAAACACGCTCAAATTGTACACCGTTTTGCGATATTATTTAAACGATCTTCTACTTCCGGTTAGTGTGACATTCACAGTTACTTCCGGATGAGAGCGTGTCGCTGATATCGCGGCAGGCGTGAGCTAGGCCAAGGCTTACACTTCCGGTCTTAGATCCCACCGGAAGTGGGGGGCGGCTGCTAATCTTCAGCGCTATATTTGTAACAGCTGCCTCGCCCTCGGCGACTAAATATGGGCACAGTACCAGTAAGGTGAAGTGATAATGTATGACTGCCCAAACGTTGCTACTAACCTAATATCTTTTCTTTCTAAAACTTATAGGCTATTTTCACTCTTAAGTTTGACCTTACCAAATTATTTTCAAATCTAAATGTTGTTGTTTTGAGTATTAAGCGAAATACTGCCCAAGTCAGGTACTGATTACGGCTTATTAGGATATAGATTGATCTACCCCTATCTGGCCTACGGAGTCCTTGGTGAACTTGCAACCTGTCGGTTTCAAACGGCATTCAGACTAGAAAAAGTGATTCGAATCATCGCAAAATCAAATTCAAATGATCAAATGAATATATGTGCCCTAACTAGAGGCCAAGACATACACAAGTAAACTACCGAAATGGTAGACACACAACGGTCGTTTAAGAAAGCCTGCCCTCGCAAGTAGGTATCAAATTGCAGCAAAATGTTCAAAATGTAAAACAAATAAAACTAAATTTATAAAAAGTCCAAATTAAAAACTAATTATTATTAAAAAACAGTGTTGAATAATAAAGAAGAGGTAGAGATTCAAGCGACAAATTCATGCACCAGTAAGAAAGAAATGTGTAGAGAGAAAAAATGTAACTTTAGGAATTATTGATTTAGGGGGAACAGATTTCGATGTAATGTCTAATTATTCAGATCGAAATTAAGGATTTAAGGATATTTTAAACGTTATTGATACTTTTGCAAAATATGTTTTATCAAGAGCGATCAAGAGGAAAAACGGAAAAGATGTTTGTTTGAAGACATTATAAAAGATGCGATAAAGATGAATCATAAACCTCTATATCTACTTCATACAGATAAGGATTTGTAGTTCAAAAATAAAGACTTCAATGATGTTTTAAGTAAGTATAACATAAAATATATCACCCTGAATATGAAGAGAAATCAAGTATTGTAGAAAGATATAACAGAACTTAAAATGAAAGAATGAAAGTTCTTTTTTAAATTAATAACAATTTTAAATGGGTCGATATTATACAAAACACAGTAAAAGACCCTATAGTAATACATTTCATAGCACGATTAAATTGAAACAAAATGGTGTAGATAAAGATGCAGAATAGTTGCTAGAAACAGTGTTAAAGTACGTCCCGCCAGAAATCCCAAAAAATACGACATTTACAATTATCGATCGTGTAAGAATAGCAAATAGGAAACAACCATTTTCAAACAAATATAAAATCAATTAGTTTCGAAAACAAATTTTTATTGATACAATTTATAACTCAGATCATGTAACATATAGTATAGATTTAAATAATGAAAAAATAACCCCAAATGTCAAGAATTTTCGAAGTTTTAGTAGAATTATTCAATAGTAGAACAGATAATTTAAACATTTATTGTAAAGATTGTTTCAGTAAAAATTACAAATAATTATATCTTTTGAAGAGAAAAAATATGTTATATTTGTAAAGAAATTAAGAATATTTTTTAAATTTAATAATTAATTCTAGCACAGTTCTAGAAGGATTTTCCGAGAAAATCTAAAAAATAAACTTATTGTGAATGTGAGAATTCTTCAAAGGTTACCTAGTTATGCAAGAAATTTACTAACAAAATGTCACAATTCAAGATTCTGTAATATTTGTAGTAAAATGATTTCCGTTGCATAAAATTAAAAATTCTTTCATTTGGTTATAAGACATACTATTTGGATCACCATGTCTTAATACAAATTCCATTTCTGGGTAATCAATTTCATGTTCTTTCAATCTTTTTGGTATTTTCCTTTTTTGAGCTCTGATAACAAAATAAGGATATTTCCACATATTATTCTGTTTAATTAAGATGAATAAGTGGTGTTTATCAGAATCCTAAAGATATGATCTGATTTCATTAAATCAATGTTTACACTTTGTTTAGCAATTATTTCATCTTTAATATGTAGCTGTTTTATTTCATCTGAAAAAGAGGAAATTTGATATAAATGAATTATATATTGCTGCAATGGAACACGATAAATGTTATGCTAAACATGGAGGTACTAGTTCTAGACATACTGTATTGCAGACAAAAGATGCTAGTTTACAAAATTTTACAAAATAAAGGCAATAGATAGATTTTTATTAAAAGATGCTAGTTTAGGTGAAATATTTGGTACACTTCCGACAGATAGAGCAATGATTTTGAAGAGAAAATTAAGAACGGGAATCGTAGAGAACTTGAAATTTTAGCAGTTGAAATGAAGACGAAGTTAATTTCAGCAAACATCAGACAGAAAAAAGACAATACCTGTTAGTATTCAATTTAAAATAGATCAATTAAAAAAATGGAAACGATAGATAATTTTAACAAATAGACAATACAATACATTCGAAAAACATATAAAGGAATCAGAATAGAATTTCTTGTAATCAGTTGAAAGAACTTAAAAATAGTTCAAAGAACCATTTTGAAAGATTTATTAGATTTTAGAGAAGCTATTCCAGTTGGTAAAGATGTGTTCCATACGTTAGAAAAGCAGCTCCCATTAAAAAAGAAATAACTCCTATTGTTAGAACAATTTTGAAAGATTTATTAGATTTTAGAGAAGCTATTCCAGTTGTTAAAGATGTGTTCCATACGTTAGAAAAGCAGCTCCCATTAAAAAAGAAATAACTCCTATTGTTAGAACCATTTTGAAAGATTTATTAGATTTTAGAGAAGCTATTCCAGTTGTTATATATGTATTCCATACGTTAGAAAAGCAGCTCCCATTAAAAAAGAAATAACTCCTATTGTTAGAACCATTTTGAAAGATTTATTAGATTTTAGAGAAGCTATTCCAGTTGTTATAGATGTGTTCCATACGTTAGAAAAGCAGCTCCCATTAAAAAAGAAATAACTCCTATTGTTAGAACCATTTTGAAAGATTTATTAGATTTTAGAGAAGCTATTCCAGTTGTTATAGATGTGTTCCATACGTTAGAAAAGCAGCTCCCATTAAAAAAGAAATAACTCCTATTGTTAGAACCATTTTGAAAGATTTATTAGATTTTAGAGAAGCTATTCCAGTTGTTAAAGATGTGTTCCATACGTTAGAAAAGCAGCTCCCATTAAAAAAGAAATAACTCCTATTGTTAGAAACATTTTAAATTAGTCAAATAAGAGTTAGGAGATGTTACAGAGTCTGGATAGATGAAAAACTTTGAATTGTGTGAAATCAAACATTTAAACAAATTTGAAATCGAATCATTAACATTCAAAAAATTGGAAGAAATGTGCAAAAACATTAAAAAATTTTAGAGGAATTTTCATGGGGTATATATTACCTGAAAAAGTTAATAAATCTGAATGTGTAATTACGAATTTACACTCGTTTATGGGAAATGGAACGCATTGGATTTGTTATTATAAAAATTATAAGAATGCATATTATTTTGAATCATATGGAAGAATTGCGGACAAAACCATCGGTAGAATTAGTCACATAAAAATGGGTTGTATTATAATGATTCTCAGATTCAAGACTATAAAGATCCTCCAATTCGTTGACATTTATGTGTTTCTGTTTTGAATGAATTTACTAACGGTAAGTTAAGGATTTTAAATAAGTTGTCGACAAATTATTACTTAAAATATGCATTCACAAAATATTTTAGATGTTTTTGGCACAAAAATCAAGACAGAAAATTTAAAAAAATGTAGATACTTTGAGGAATGAATTATTTGAAAGTTTGTTACAAAATCTGCCGGGTAATTCAGATGATGTTAAAATAAAATATTTTAAAAACTATTTTTTAGATAAAATGTAAAAACAAATGTACTCGAGCTAAAAATAAAAGGTTTAAAAAACTAAAACTAATTTGAAGATAAGATAAAAAATCTTTTACAATCAAACGTACTTGAGGTTATAATAGAAGATTTAGAGGTGGATTCGAAAGAAATATTGTTAAGCTGGAAAAAGATATTGATGCTGGAGCGAAAAAAAAGTTTTTAACAATTTCGTAAGTTTTGCTAATAAAAAAAGAATTGTTGGTTTAAAACCTAGTATTGATGAACATGGTATTGTTGTTAAAGAAAGTTCTGATACCTCTAAAATTATCAGAAAACCTCGATATTGCTGATTAAATACGGTATTCAAAAAGTTAAAAAGCCTTAGATTTTAAAGGAAGAACAATTAGCAAGTGTTAGTAAAGGAATTTATCCGCTTGATGTTATTGTAAAAGAGCAATTAGATGATCATATTAAAACGTTTGATGAACTAAACCAAAGTTATACGAATCATAAACAATATGTTAAACATTTTACAACAGAAGTCTATGAAAATTTAGAGGCTAGAAATAATATATATATAGACAATTTTTATGAAATTACTGGAAAATTAACTAAACTCAACTAATAACTGAAGAACTTTGGGGGAAAATATAATACGTGTAAAAATTATTTCGATTATCGTATGCAATTCAATGGAAGAAGTATTGGCAAATTAATGACTGGAATAGATGAATTAAAGGATAATTTCAAGAAATTCAAACAGGATGCCAATAAAACTTTTGTGATAACATTGATAGCTGATGTAATAAGTTAGACGGTTTTGCTGATTCAATTTAAATTTTTCCTTCATAAATGGTACTCATATATTGTGTGAGGTGTAAAGAGAAAACTAGAACACATTATATAAAGTATTATGCAGACAATAATGGAGTTAAAAGAATTTCTGGGAAATGAGCTGAATGTAAAACTAGAAAGAGCTAATTCATAAAACCTTGATTTAAATTTTTTTATAAATAGAGATTACATTGCAGTGCGTTCGATCTTTTTATAACGCAACACGAAGAGACTTAGAAAACGAACATTGGGACGATATTTCAAAAAGTAATGAATTGTCCGAAAATATGATGCGATTAATTGGTTAAACATTGCAAAATATCAAAATATTTCCTCAGAATTCATAAAAAAAACATCTACAGTATTATGAACTGAAGGACTGTAAACATCTAGTATTATGAACTGAAGGACTGTAAACATCTACAGTATTATGAACTGAAGGACTGTAAACATGTACAGTATTATGAACTGAAGGACTGTAAACACCTACAGTATTATGAACTGAAGGACTGTAAACACCTACAGTATTATGAACTGAAGGACTGTAAACATCTACAGTATTATGAACTGAAGGACTGTAAAACACCTACAGTATTATGAACTGAAGGACTGTAAACACCTACAGTATTATGAACTGAAGGACTGTAAACATCTACAGGATTATGAACTGAAGGACTGCATGTCCGTTATTTGCCATTATCAATACTTGAGTCCAGAATTTCTGGAAGAATTTAAAGAGTCAGTTGATTGGCATAATATTATAGATCGTGGAGATTATCCTTTGCAAATTTTATTGAAATATGTAGCTTTTCTACTGTCTTACAAAATTTAAAGAACACAATCATGAATATGATGAAGATGATCAATAATAATTTATTAGTATCTTCATTAAAACTTGTAATACTCTAAACAAATGTTATTAAAATCTTTATAAAACCTTCCGATACACTTAACAAATGTTATTAAAAAAAACTTTAAATCTTTTCTTCATAAGCTATGGATTACCAAAAGTATTCAGGCGATATTGAAAGGGTAGAGTGTAAAATTTGTTATCTAATTAGTAAGCAACATTTGAACAAGTCAAATGAAAAGACTGTTTAATATTGATTCTGGAGATAATTTTCCAGAAAATTAATGGGCCAACTTGTCGCACCGGTGGCTGCAAGGTAGTCGATAGCGGTGTAGTTGGAGACTCAAGGGCTTGATCCGACTGGGCCAACAGATGCTTGGTGTTCCCTTTTAGATGCGCCCCTTCCGATGTTATAGAATTGTAACACCTCTGCCCCACGATGCTTTGCACACAATTCTTCTGTACAGTTGTTAATCAGTGCAGTCTCTTGGTTGATTTTGTGACTGGCTGGCAGGTCGTATCTGTGAGGTGAGGAAATGAAATTCGGAGTCCGAATTCGTAAGGTTTTAGAATGATGTTTACCTGGGTGGTAAGGATGAGTGAGAGAGAGAGAGAGAGAGCGGGACAGCTGGCGCTGCACCTGGCACAGGCGGCAGGTGTCCTCGCTCGCCTCGTTCTTGTCCGCCAGCCGCTACTCCGCCAGTCGTGTGCCGTCCGTCTCCGGGACCGCTGGGCGAGATGTTGTGTACTAGGACCGAGAGCCACGAACAAGGTAACCGCAGCATCCTGGACAAGCTGTGCAGGGGCGGTAGTTTCCGAGTCAGGGAACATGTCGAAAAGAAACAAGTCGATTTCATCAGAAGGGATATCGGGAACCGGAGTGTTTTCGATAAGCTCTGTAAGAGCGGCAGTTATCGCGTCAAGGACGATAGTTCGACCAAGAAGTTGAGCAGTGGAAGCTTCAACAGGAAGGAAAAGCCGACGATGGAAAGGCACAAGAAGGGTGAAGGTGTCTTCAACAAATTGTGCAGAAGTCGTAGTTTTCACGGAAGGGAAATCTCCAAAGAGCCGAAGTGTGCACTCCTACCGAACTGCGTGTCATTGGCGAGTACGCGTCGTACCGAGAACAGTAAGGATGTGGACAGTGGCATGGGAGAGGAACGGCCCAAGGCGTACTTGGTCGAGGGATCCTTACAAGCTACAGTGTACACGCCGCGTCATGTTCTGGGGAAGTCGGGCAGGCCAGCTACCGTACTTCTTGTTTACCCAACCGTAAGTAATTATTACCATTTTAACTACTGCTGTACGTACATTTTAAGCCAAGCAATTATATATATATATATACTGTATATATATACTGTATATATATAATTTGAATTTATTTGCTTATATTTTCTACTAATTCAAA
Organism: Homalodisca vitripennis; assembly: GCF_021130785.1. Taxonomy (NCBI): domain Eukaryota; kingdom Metazoa; phylum Arthropoda; class Insecta; order Hemiptera; family Cicadellidae; genus Homalodisca; species Homalodisca vitripennis. The sequence continues at coordinate 13,698 of NW_025777071.1, read as the reverse complement.
CAAACACACACATTTAGTTAAATTGAATAATATTATGTCGTAATAAAAGGCATTATGTTTATAATTTATGGCTTATTTGTTCATCACTAATCAGTTTCCAGTTTTATGTGTCTTGCACCTTCGTTTACAAAGCGGAGTAGGGGAAGGGGACTTCTACCGGCACCGCACTGGGCTGACACACGGTCGAGTATGGGAATGAGCATAAGTAAAAAAACCGAGGAGGGTTTAAAATAATTCGCTTTTTAAGTCACAAATATGCAACAATATTTACCTTTCCCAGGCGTACAGTAGGCATGCAACACATGTTGAGATCTTCCGTATGGCTTTGGCATCATGTTATGAGTAAATCGTGAATTTTGTCTACGCATTTTAACCATATCAATTTAAACAATTTTTTACAAACGTACATTCTATGATATAACCGATTTTTATTGTCAATCGTAGATTAATGGTTATTTGAATTGTGAGAGATCGGGTTCATAACAATTCACCTATACTGTAAGTATGTTCTATTGTTTCCTTCTTATCGCTGTGTTTACTAGAATATCGATTTAATTTTATCTCGTATTAAGGTTTTTATTTATTCTCGTGTAATTTGTTTAATTATTGTCTCCCAGGCTCGTAGCGCTAAGCAAGTAGGAGAGCAAGGTCGCTGCCGGTATCGGTAAACAGTGAACATAACGGGGCCCGTAGTCACTACAGCCTGTTCGCACTAGGAAGGCACCAGTGCTGTTATCACTAAAGCTGCGAGTAGCTACGTGCTCTACGTGTCAAATATGTAATTACTATTCGGTACATAGAATATACACATCCCTCTATCCGGCCTTTGTTATTTTATTTTTAGAATAGTGCCTGTTCTGTTCCGAGTCGTATTTTTATCTCGATCCGAAAAGTGTATCAGTTAATATTGTATGGGAGTTACAACATTGTTAATGTTAACTGGTAGCTGAAGGTGACTGGTGAAGACGACCAGCTGACCAGTATATTAATATCCGACTGGCAGTCACATTAATGTGAGCTGGTGTTACAGTTAATATTGTGTGGGAGTTACAACATTGTTAATGTTAACTGGTAGCTGAAGGTGACTGGTGAAGACGACCAGCTGACCAGTATATTAATATCCGACTGGCAGTCACATTAATGTGAGCTGGTGTTACAGTTAATATTGTGTGGGAGTTACAACATTGTTAATGTTAACTGGTAGCTGAAGGTGACTGGTGAAGACGACCAGCTGACCAGTATATTAATATCCGACTGGCAGTCACATTAATGTGAGCTGGTGTTACAGTTAATATTGTATGGGAGTTACAACATTGTTAATGTTAACTGGTAGCTGAAGGTGACTGGTGAAGACGACCAGCTGACCAGTATATTAATATCCGACTGGCAGTCACATTAATGTGAGCTGGTGTTACAGTTAATATTGTGTGGGAGTTACAACATTGTTAATGTTAACTGGTAGCTGAAGAAGGTGACTGGTGAAGACGACCAGCTGACCAGTATATTAATATCCGACTGGCAGTCACATTAATGTGAGCTGGTGTTACAGTTAATATTGTGTGGGAGTTACAACATTGTTAATGTTAACTGGTAGCTGAAGAAGGTGACTGGTGAAGACGACCAGCTGACCAGTATATTAATATCCGACTGGCAGTCACATTAATGTGAGCTGGTGTTACAGTTAATATTATGTGGGAGTTACAACATTGTTAATGTTAGTTAACTGGTAGCTGAAGGTGACTGGTGAAGACGACCAGCTGACCAGTATATTAATATCCGACTGGCAGTCACATTAATGTGAGCTGGTGTTACAGTTAATATTGTATGGGAGTTACAACATTGTTAATGTTAACTGGTAGCTGAAGGTGACTGGTGAAGACGACCAGCTGACCAGTATATTAATATCCGACTGGCAGTCACATTAATGTGAGCTGGTGTTACAGTTAATATTGTGTGGGAGTTACAACATTGTTAATGTTAACTGGTAGCTGAAGGTGACTGGTGAAGACGACCAGCTGACCAGTATATTAATATCCGACTGGCAGTTACATTAATGTGAGCTGGTGTTACAGTTAATATTGTGTGGGAGTTACAACATTGTTAATGTTAACTGGTAGCTGAAGGTGACTGGTGAAGACGACCAGCTGACCAGTATATTAATATCCGACTGGCAGTCACATTAATGTGAGCTGGTGTTTACAGTTAATATTGTATGGGAGTTACAACATTGTTAATGTTAACTGGTAGCTGAAGGTGACTGGTGAAGACGACCAGCTGACCAGTATATTAATATCCTTGAGAAGATAAAGGGATATATATATATTGCTAAGAGACATGCTATTCCATGATGATCTAACACTGCCACGGTTTACGTTCACGCTGGGCTTAGTCTGCAAACGTACTTGTACAACATTTGTTGGACCTTTGTGTTATTGAACATAGTATATATATATATATTTCCTGTTGCTGAGAGACTCGATGGCTAGGTTGCGGCGGTCGATTGTCTGTTAGTTATCGTATCACAATGCCGTGGGGCGGCGTGGAGGGGAGCGGTGAGTCACGGTCTACACTCTACACTCTGCACTCTTTAGTCGAGTCAGAGAGAACCGCCGTGCGGCTTGGCTGTACATTCCTTGCCATCGTGTGTCTTGTGCAGTATAGTTTTCGCGTCCTGTGTCGTCTACACGTGTGTCTGTCTGTGTCTTGTGGAGTGTCTTTACCATACTGGAGGTGAGGCGCGACGCCAGAAGGACAGCAGATAAAGGTTTGTCTCGTATAGATATATCATCAAAGCTTTAGTGGGAATGTTGCTGCCGAACACTCGCCGCCTCCACACATGCGGGTGTGTCAGTCATTTAGCCCTTGATCAGTGATTTGCTCATTGACCTAATATTTATTTATTCTTTGTTTAAAGTTTCTTATTTGGTTTTTGATTAAGATATTTTGTCTCGATTGTTAATAAAATATTAGGATACCGGTATAATTGCGATTTCTGCATTAGCTTTCGACAAAAATAAAATAGCAACAGAACTAGAAGTTAGTGCTACAGTGCTACTGTAGGCGATACGACTGTGAGACTCCGTTGTCGTTTTGACATCTGGAGTAATTGTTGTGTTACAACACCGGCTGTGCGGGGTCGTCATCGTCATTAACCGACTTGTAAGCCACATCGTGTCGTGCCTCTGCTAATTAAACTGCGGTTGAATGTTTGTGAGTTCAGGGGAAACGTTCACTCCAGAAATTGCGAAGTTAAATCAAATATTTTACTGATAATTAGAACGTTCTGTATTTGTATGCATGTGTAAGTAAATTTTAAAAAATCTGCTCTATATAGATAATCTGCATTCCGCTGCTTATTTTGAGTTTCCGTCCGTGTCGTTTTCGCTGATATATTAACTTGGTTAAAAGTTGTTTATCATTTTTAATTCATAGGCCTTTGAAAAACTTCCCTGGAGAAAGAAAAGTAAAAACTGATTACTGAACTAGAAGTTATAGGTATTTAGTTAGAGTAGCTATTTCAGGCAATTTTGCTGCAATTTGTCCACGCGCTACCTCTCATGTAGTCAGATTGTACAGTACAGGCACTAGAGGGGAGCCGGCTCACAGGTTGAGATCGCGACTTCCTTCTCTACTCCACATGAGCAGTAGGCTACTGCGCATCGTGGGGGCGAGGACCACATGGAATCTCTCGGCCTGTATCATGCACTAGAGGGGAGCCGGCTCACAGGTTGAGATCGCGACTTCCTTCTCTACTCCACATGAGCAGTAGGCTACTGCGCACCGTCGGTCCGAGGACCACATGGAATCTCTCGGCCTGTATCATGCACTAGAGGGGAGCCGGCCCACAGGCTGAGATCGCGACTTCCTTCTCTACTCCACATGAGCAGTAGGCTACTGCGCACCGTCGGTCCGAGGACCACATGGAATCTCTCGGCCTGTATCATGCACTAGAGGGGAGCCGGCTCACAGGCTGAGATCGCGACTTCCTTCTCTACTCCACATGAGCAGTAGGCTACTGCGCACCGTCGGTCCGAGGACCACATGGAATCTCTCGGCCTGTATCATGCACTAGAGGGGGCCGGCCCACAGGCTGAGATCGCGACTTCCTTCTCTACTCCACATGAGCAGTAGGCTACTGCGCACCGTCGGTCCGAGGACCACATGGAATCTCTCGGCCTGTATCATGCACTAGAGGGGGCCGGCCCACAGGCTGAGATCGCGACTTACTTCTCTACTCCACATGAGCAGTAGGCTACTGCGCACCGTCGGTCCGAGGACCACATGGAATCTCTCGGCCTGTATCATGCACTAGAGGGGAGCCGGCCCACAGGCTGAGATCGCGACTTCCTTCTCTACTCCACATGAGCAGTAGGCTACTGCGCATCGTGGGGGCGAGGACCACATGGAATCTCCTGTACTTTTAATATAAATTGTATTGACAACTAAATCAAAATCAACACATATTCTGTTATTCACTCAGATACATCTATGCTATGTATTGCTACGTAGATGGAAAACTGTTCTAGCATTTATGGTTTAAACAAGTTGTTTTTATATTTATTTTGAGTTGTGCCAGTTTTTTGTGAAGTGACGTGTAAATTGTATTGAATTATGTCACTCTGTAGGTAGATAAATTCAACAATAACATCGTTTTAAGCTGAAACAGAACTTTAATCGAGAATATAAAAATGAAAATTATAAGTTACAAAGTTCAAAACTATGGAAATAAGGAGTTATTAAATAATAATAACGAAATATCATTAGAAGTCCTTGTAGTAGTTGGGTGCTAGATGATAAAGAGTACTAAACCCATTAGGTCAGCTTTATTCTAGCTGCGATTTCCAACGTTTCTGTGTAGGTCTTTTGAAATGTCATATTTTCCAAGGTTGTCCTTTTTCTCTTGATTTTCAGAATTTCTGTTTTGAAATCTGTTTCGGCGTATAACTCCTTATAAAATACTTTATACGGATTTGCTTTTCAATTCAAATGATGTGGGCTTTGGTAAACTTCAGCGGGCGGTCTTCTTCTTTGTCTTTTTTCCTGTTGTCTATCTATGTTATCCAGTATGTGCAGCCTAGTCCGGTTATCTGGTAACATATCTGTTACGTTTAGTTGTCAACTCCCATCGTCGCGGTGAGTCAGTGCTGAGTCGCGGCTGAGTCAACCGTCACGAGCCGTGAGTCACTCACAACATATCTTACAGGGATCTTCTGAATTACTCGGTCAATCTTGTCAGTTTTAAGCTAAGTTAAACACACACACAAGACAAGTAAACGGTAACCGTAATTGACTAAATATCTTGTCTTGCAATTACACAAAGCTGATCATATGCGGAACTGATTTCCTAGAACTTAAGAGAAACTATACGAAAATGTACTGGAATGTGACTGGAGAAGGTCGGTTAGCGACTTGTTAATCACACACTCGTGTAGTGTACTTCGTGATTAGATAACGCAAGGTTTTTTAAACATCAGTGAACTATTGCAGCCTCCAAACAAAAGTTATCAAGTAACCATTTACATGTTTCTTACGTAAGTTACTGTTTTATTTCTACAAATTCTTTGTTTAGAATATCTTCAATTCATGTCGTTCAGTCTACTCGTTATCAGAGTGAAATTTGTTTATAGGATCTGTTTCGTCTGCATGTAACCAACCACTTGCTGCATAGTGTATATTGATATTGTAATATAATAATAATCTTGTACCAATGTGCGTGCGTCAATCAATCAATCAAATTTTTATTGCGAAGACATGTATAGTAAACGTCAATTCTTTTTATAAACTAAACATTTTTAATTTGCCCTACATAAAATCCCACTCAGACTTACAATTCAGCATTCATTCATTTTCCACGAACTCGCAAATTTTCCCACCTCCACTATATCGAGAGTACAATAATAGAAACTATTTTTGTAATGTCATTATGCCACACATATCGCACCACTGTCACGTGCAATAATGTATTCCGGTGTCGTTCCTCATCACCCCGACTTTACTATGACTTTTTGTGTCAGAGTGTCTTGAGTGATCTCGGTACGGCGTACATAATAGACGAGGGGTAGTAATGGAGAACATATAAACTTACCTATACGTACAAATATCAATATCAAAGAAAAATAAGTACTTGATTTATGTTGCCATAATTTATTTTGTATTGTCATTTAAACAAAAAAATTAATTGTCGGTGTAAGGTGATTATGAGTGCTTTCCCTTGTAAAATAATGAATTATGGAACATCATATAATAATTGTATTTATCGCATTAAAAAAATAGTTAACCTCGTTGTTCACCGTTTTTTAGGTATAAGTATTTATTGTGTTTAAAGTTAGATTTACTCTAGCTTTATTGATAGAGGCAGGCGAGGCCATCTGTCTGTCTACAACGGGTCTGTGTGGGGGGTGGTGGGGGACCCTCCCCTCTGTCTGGCTCATCCCCCGAGAGAGGATCGATCTCCTCTTCCCCTCCCCTTCACATGTATCAATGGGTACCCGTACCGTTCCGTACTCATCTAGTGATATTCTCTTCCGCATAACCCTGCATGTGACCTTACTGCAACACAACATTTCAGTGTCCACCGTGTACATAGATCTGGATCTCAGGTATGGTTATTATTTTTACGTAGGCTATACCGTGTAATAGGTACTTTATTTTTCCACGTGGAAAATGGTATCGTGTTTTTATTGTTTTATGTTTTGTCGGAACAAATAATTATTATGCACCATCTGTCATTTTATTTTGTGTACAATCGATAGTTATAATAGCGTTTTTCAGTATTCTGAGGTATTCGCGAATTGCAAGTTATAAAAATTCAGCGTTATTTCTCTGTTAATATCATTGTTTTTGAACACATTATGGGTGGTACGCGTATACTAGTCAAGACAGGATCATCATAGAGCATGGGTTAGTACAAGTACGGGTTGACGCCGGCCACAGTAGCGTGGCGCTCTCGCGTGAACCATTGTATGGTTGAACGACTAATATGCTACCCCGACCCTGTATAGCGACGTTCCACAGCAAGCAGAATCATCATCTACAAGTTTAATGTTTTTGCAGTACATAATAGTGTTTTAGTCCAATCCAGATATTATAATCCAATGTTTTTATATGGCATTTATTTTCCTTGATTAGTCTTTTCAACAAAAATGTAAACCATTACTTGCACAATTGCAAAATGTGTATTAATATTCATTTATAAGTATTCTGAACAAAATTTAATATCTTTTATCAAGTGGGCAATTGCCAGCTGATAGACAATTCTGCTTGCATCAGTTAACTGATAAACAATTCCGCTTGCATCAGTCAGCTGATAGACAATTCCGCTTGCATCAGTCCGCCGATAGACAATTCCGCTTGCATCAGTCAGCTGATGAGAATGGCGGCGCGGCGGCAGCTGGGCACCATGTGTCAGGCAGGAGTCTGTGGGAAACCCGCGTTGTCACCCTTCCTGCCAAACACAGAAATAAACACGACTGTGCTCTGCCGGCCCATTTCCGTTGAAGAGTCTAGATGAAAACTTCTAACTTTTCTATTGATTCGATCAATATGGGCCAGCTACTTCTTTAGATTAGAAAAAGATTGTCTATAGACAAAGATACTTGTATGATAAACAAACAGCAGCGCTACATGTCCATGTGTATAGGTAAATATGATGAAGGTAAAACCATAAATATGTTTAAAAAAATGTTTTGTTGTGAAATTATTTCTCAGTAAATTCTCTTAATTTTGTACTTTTCTTGTAAGTTGACTTTAAAATTATATTTTCTATAAATAGTGTATCTAAAGTGTTTGACTTTGTGTTCATTATACAAATACAACAAAAAGAGTTAATAGCTTGACCGTTATTGATATAAATAGTTTTTGTGAAAAAACAGTAATTGAAAATATGTTTTAGATTTTAAATTTATTTAATATACATTTATGTGGGAAGTAATATTAAACAGTTTTCAGTTGCTGGACTTTGAATTACACTCTGTATATAGTTATTTGTCATAGAAGTGTGGTTCCTAGAGCACAGCTTATGGTACTGAGTAAAGAAAATCTTCATTTATAAGTGTATTATTATTAGAAGTGAGTTCAGGATCAAGGCCACAAAATGACTTCACTGTGCACACATAAATATCTCAAATTTGTGTAATCAACCCCCCCTTGTATTGACAGCTATCACTTCTCTATGGCAAACCTTGTCTCCTATGTAATGCAAGTATTTTATATGTAGCAGGGCCTGGACAGAGGAGGTTCCACACGGCCCCTGTCCTCGGACCTCAACCCCCCCTTGTATTGACAGCTATCACTTGTCTATGGCAAACCTTGTCTCCTATGTAATGCAAGTATTTTATATGTAGCAGGGCCTGGACAGAGGAGGTTCCACACGGCCCCTGTCCTTGGACCTCAACCCCCCCTTGTATTGACAGCTATTCTATGGCAAACCTTGTCTCCTATGTAATACAAGTATTTTATATGTAGCAGGGCCTGGACAGAGGAGGTTCCACACGGCCCCTGTCCTTGGACCTCAACCCCCCCTTGTATTGACAGCTATTCTATGGCAAACCTTGTCTCCTATGTAATACAAGTATTTTATATGTAGCAGGGCCTGGACAGAGGAGGTTCCACACGGCCCCTGTCCTCGGACCTCAACCCCCCCTTGTATTGACAGCTATCACTTGTCTATGGCAAACCTTGTCTCCTATGTAATGCAAGTATTTTATTTGTTGCAGGGTCTTGACAGAGGGGGTCCCGCACGGCCCCTGTCCTCGGACCTCAACCCCCCTCGTATTGACAGCTATCGTTTCTCTATGGCAAACCTTGAAGGTAAGCGGGAGTAAACTGGTGTACTTCCAAGTAAAAGATTTGAAGTAGAAGTTAACAACCGAACAGTAAGAAAAGTAGACATTTTCATACGAAACGTGCTGTATAGTTCTGTGTTTAGATGGAAATGGATTGTGACAGAAGGGAATTTGTTTTGCTATTCTTGTTGGGGTATCAATATAACAACTATGTAGATATTAACCTGTTCTACCTGAGATCATGCATATCCTATTCATTTGTCTGAATGACTGTTAGTGTGTTACTAAAACTTATTGTGTTTCTAGGTTCTAAGTGAAAGTGACTTGTAGGCAATCATTATAATGGAGAGCTAGTGGATTCTCTTGCAGAAAATTATTACAGTACTTTAAGTGAACAATCTGGTGATATCATATACATATGAAGAAAACATGTATTACAGTACATGACTAACATACTTTTCTACATTATAATTACTGTAGTGTCATTTTCATTATTTCTTTCAAGTGATTCTTTCAAAAATAGGTATCTATTGCTTTTTCACTTTGAATGACATTTTCAATACGTTTTCTTGAAGACGTTTCAACACTATAATGCCACTAGCAGAGACACCATTTTCTTCTGACCAGGTAATAGATGTAGTGAACGAACGGTTACATTGTGTGGTATTTTATTGAACAGTTGGTGTCACTTCCCCTCCTTCACACAGATCTTCACCATCCTCTTCTGTTGTGGTCATAGACTACAATTTCTTTATTTTTCAAAAACTGGTTCGTGTTTTCTCCTCCATTGTCAGCTGTATCTATGAGATATTCATAGTAAAACGTCTTGCAGCTCAATTAACTGTGTTTAATGGTGTTTTATTTTATATATTGCTCCAATAGTCCCATGTTTTTCCCAAGCATTGGCAAGTGAGAATACCACATGTTGCAAGTAAACTTGCCTTAGCAATGTAATCACACTGTCATCTTGCAACAAACATTGTACAGAAGGCTCTTTTGTACTGCATTTTAATGGCTCGTATCACATTTTGATCCATAAGTTGCAGAAAGGGTGTTATGTTTGGAGATCACAGATAAATCTGTCTTTTATGTTCAGACCCTCTTCATGAGGGTGACCAGGGCAGTTGTCCAAAATGAGCAATGCTTTTTGGGGAACCATTCCATGGACACAGATTTAGTCATCCGTTCTTCAGTTTGAGCTATATTAATAACGTTAAGATTAAAATTCTAAAAATCCCTAGGTTTTTTGCTTTACCAATCACTAATATATTCACCTTGTGTGTGCCACTGGTGTTTGAACAGAGTATAAATGTGACTCTGTATTTTGCTAGTTTGCGTCTATGCGCACTAGCTTTAGCTTGGAGAACGTAAGTTTTATGAAGTAGAAGCCGCCAAAAATAAGCCACCTTCATCCTCATTATACACTTGGTCTGAAGTATTTTAGTTGATCATTTTTTATACACATTTTAAAAGGTTCAAACTGCGTCAGTATAACACATCACTTTTTTCACCTGTATACACTAGCCATACATCAAATCGTCTTTTATCCAACCAACCTTCACTGGTTGAAAGTCATGAAAGTCATCTTTATTCATGGTCTTTTTGTAGAATTTGTTTCTAAATTTCTCCTTAAATAGGTGGTTGCCTATTGCATTATTGTAAAAAAACACAAATAAAGACTATGTTCAACCTGAGAAAACTCAACTGTGTTCATTGTTTTTCGTAAACTTTTCACATTTTTATTTATCAAAAGAAATTCTGTATCATCTCACTATTCTTCCTCATGGATTATGGCACGATCAATTCTATACTCTTTAGCAATACCAACTAATGTTTTCACTCTGTATTAAGTCGTTTAAAAATCTTATTTATACACAAGCGATAATGTTTTGTGTTTTCATTTGTCTTATAGAGCACTACTAACACACCACAATGCACTGACGAAGGATAGCATGTAACCGAGCAAGCATATCATGTAACAGACTGACAAAATGGCACGAATAGAAACATGTTTTCAACTCTCAACTCCTGTTTGAAACAGAACTATGCACTTAGTGGCTGCTCATATATAACACCAGATTACTGGCAAAGCCGGGCAAGTGTCGTGCTAGATTATGAAGATATTATATCAACTCTGAATTTGGTGTTTTAAAGTATGCAGAAGTTAGCTATATGCAAGGATGCAATATTATTTGTATTACTAATTTTAATTGCTTTCTTACAAATATACAACTTGCCCATATTTCATTGTTTTTTAGTTGTTCAATTACTAACTATTAAATCTCTAGGCAGTGTCTAGATGGCAAGGTAATGGCCTCGAATGTACTAGCTCTCTAACTCAGTTAGTTATGTTTTATATAGTACGCCTGATCATTTTAGTAACCACAATGTGATTGACAATACTACTTTTACCCTCTAAGAATTTTCCTCTGGCAAACAATTATTGTGCTAGCAAGCTGTAGTCATCGTATGAAAAAGTCTGTTGTAAACTATGGTTTTATTTTGTCAATTTTCCTTGGCCAATTATGTTGATTAGACCATTTGTAATTTAAAATCCTTAATTCTTCCGAAATAGAAATGTTTGGGAATAGCTTTCATAAAAAACTCAAAAAGAGAATTTCACTAAGTTTTGAGGAAAGTGAAGTATTGTGCTTTCTAGTCCTGTTAATAAAAAGTGTTTTCCCTTTCATCTGTTTTATCACAATGATGAGTGTGTTATCTATAACTATATTATCACAGGGATACTTACTCTGCTGGAATGTTGTCATGTGGGAGTGCTACAGCTGATTGTTGTCAAGGCCAAGCCCCATTTCAACAAATATCTAATGACTCCAATATTATGACTATGTGGGAATGCTTGCTCTGCTGGAATGTTGTCATGTGGGAGTGCTACAGCTGATTGTTGTCAAGGCCAAGCCCCATTTCAACAAATGCCTAATGACTCCAATATTATGACTATGTGGGAATGCTTGCTCTGCTGGAATGTTGTCATGTGGGAGTGCTACAGCTGATTGTTGTCAAGGGCAAGCCCATTTCAACAAATGCCTAATGACTCCAATATTATGACTATGTGGGAATGCTTGCTCTGCTGGAATGTTGTCATGTGGGAGTGCTACAGCTGATTGTTGTCAAGGCCAAGCCCCATTTCAACAAATATCTAATGATTCCAATATTATGACTATGTGGGAATGCTTGCTCTGCTGGAATGTTGTCATGTGGGAGTGTTACAGCTGATTGTTGTCAAGGCCAAGCCCCATTTCAACAAATGCCTAATGACTCCAATATTATGACTATGTGGGAATGCTTGCTCTGCTGGAATGTTGTCATGTGGGAGTGCTACAGCTGATTGTTGTCAAGGCCAAGCCCCATTTCAAACAAATATCTAATGACTCCAATATTATGACTATGTGGGAATGCTTGCTCTGCTGGAATGTTGTCATGTGGGAGTGCTACAAATGATTGTTGTCTAGGCCAAGCCCCATTTCAACAAATATCTAATGACTCCAATATTATGACTATGTGGGAATGCTTGCTCTGCTGGAATGTTGTCATGTGGGAGTGCTACAGCTGATTGTTGCCAAGGCCAAGCCCCATTTCAACAAATATCTAATGACTCCAATATTATGGACTATGTGGGAATGCTTGCTCTGCTGGAATGTTGTCATGTGGGAGTGCTACAGCTGATTGTTGTCAAGGCCAAACCCCATTTCAACAAATATCTAATGACTCCAATATTATGACTATGTGGGAATGCTTGCTCTGCTGGAATGTTGTCATGTGGGAGTGCTACAGCTGATTGTTGTCAAGGCCAAGCCCCATTTCAACAAATATCTAATGACTCCAATATTATGACTATGTGGGAATGCTTGCTCTGCTGGAATGTTGTCATGTGGGAGTGCTACAGCTGATTGTTGTCAAGGCCAAGCCCCATTTCAACAAATATCTAATGACTCCAATATTATGACTATGTGGGAATGCTTGCTCTGCTGGAATGTTGTCATGTGGGAGTGCTACAGCTGATTGTTGTCAAGGCCCAAGCCCCATTTCAACAAATGCCTAATGACTCCAATATTATGACTATGTGGGAATGCTTGCTCTGCTGGATTGTTGTCAAGGCCAAGCCCCATTTCAACAAATATCTAATGACTCCAATATTATGACTATGTGGGAATGCTTGCTCTGCTGGAATGTTGTCATGTGGGAGTGCTACAGCTGATTGTTGTCAAGGGCCAAGCCCCATTTCAACAAATATCTAATGACTCCAATATTATGACTATGTGGGAATGCTTGCTCTGCTGGAATGTTGTCATGTGGGAGTGCTACAGCTGATTGTTGTCAAGGCCAAGCCCTATTTCAACAAATATCTAATGACTCCAATATTATGACTATGTGGGAATGCTTGCTCTGCTGGAATGTTGTCATGTGGGAGTGCTACAGCTGATTGTTGTCAAGGCCAAGCCCCATTTCAACAAATATCTAATGACTCCAATATTATGACTATGTGGGAATGCTTGCTCTGCTGGAATGTTGTCATGTGGGAGTGCTACAGCTGATTGTTGTCAAGGCCAAGCCCCATTTCAACAAATATCTAATGACTCCAATATTATGACTATGTGGGAATGCTTGCTCTGCTGGAATGTTGTCATGTGGGAGTGCTACAGCTGATTGTTGTCAAGGCCAAGCCCCATTTCAAACAAATGCCTAATGACTCCAATATTATGACTATGTGGGAATGCTTGCTCTGCTGGAATGTTGTCATGTGGGAGTGCTACAGCTGATTGTTGTCAAGGCCAAGCCCCATTTCAACAAATATCTAATGACTCCAATATTATGACTATGTGGGAATGCTTGCTCTGCTGGAATGTTGTCATGTGGGAGTGCTACAGCTGATTGTTGTCAAGGCCAAGCCTATTTC
>NW_025777070.1:0-37222 GCF_021130785.1 Homalodisca vitripennis | reverse complement strand
ATACGCGGTATACGAAACAATAAAAGTAATGGTACTGATTTTTCTTTGCAAAGAAGTGGCAACCCTGCAATGCTCTGCATAGGTACATATTACATTCTCTGTAACCTTGATCTATATAGACTGCTTCGTTCGGGGACGCTGCTTTAGCCCCCAACAAAAACAAACCCCCCCCTGGAATAAGCACCCTCTCGGGCTCTGACGTCGACGGCAGGGGGGTGCTAATTTCAGCGCACGGACAGCGGACCAGGCACTGAATTAGCGCCCCCCGACTACAAGGGGGTGCTCTAAAATCAGCGCCTTGAACATGGTCGAGGGCCCTGGAATTAACACCCCCCTGTTCCAAGGGGTTGCTTATTCAAGGCGCTATGGACAAATGGCTCAGTCACTGAATTAGCATCCGCCCTAGCATTCAACCAGCAAAAAATAAAGGATATTTATCTTGTTACATATTCAATTTAAATCATAAATATAATAGTTGTTATCTCGGATTTTTGTGACGCTGCCAGTTATAAGCTACCATCTTACGATTTTGCAATTTTCCGATAGAAACAATTGAATAATATGGATTAATCAAATATGGCTACTTTCTCTTCAAAATTACCACAGACTTAAATATTACAATATATAATTGCTCCGACTGAAAAAGACTCAATGTATATGAATTCCATAATTTAAACTATTGATTTCAATGTAATAGGCTTCACGGAAAGTTGGACGGGGAGTGTTCTTTTTTTAGTTTAATTTACTCAAATTGTAAAAAAACTAATATAAATTTTTTGTAAAACAATTTAAGGCTCATATTTTAGGCAAAATAGGTTCGACTGTCCACACAGTCATAGAATTTTTCTTTGGCGGCATTTATTGTTCATTTCATATTTAACTTTTAATTTTCATTTCAAAATTAGGTTTTAATGGAATTTAAAACAGATAAAGCTCATGAAAATTACAGTTTTTTTTGACTCTCTTGTTATTTATTACAGAAATAATTTTTCAGTATCTGCCCTTAATATAATTGACTCGTAACCATTTTTCTTTTTTTTTTTTGGCCAGGTAAGAAACTAGATATATAATATTTTTATCTTATGCATTATTAGCGTACCGTGAATCTTCTGCACAATGGAACAGCTCTATAGACCTCTAAAACTATCACAAAAGATTCCGTAGAACTTGAGGTGTACGCTTCACAAAAATATATGAAGGTTACGGCCTATAAGTATCTACTATTGCTTACGTGTACAATATCCTCTATAGAATTCATGCCCTAACTATTTTTTCATAATTAAAGGAATATGATAGAAACATCAAATTACACAATATCCCCTTCCGGGCTGGAGATCGGAAGGAAAGGTATATTATCACCATGAGGCCTACAACTTGAAGAGTCACATTATGAGTTCATGAACTTAACACATGTGAATAAATAAACTTATGGTATGAGGTGCATCATTGGTAGCTAAGGATGAAGTATATTAATCCCGCAAGGTTTCTTCCTAACTAGTTAATGTTAAAAAAATGTTTTGTCGACTATCCTGGTCCATTCTTACCTCTAGATAGATATAGTTCCACCTCTGGTAAATGGATTATATCCCTCGATTATATTAACTGTTTTCTAACGGTATTCGATGTGTAATTTGAGTGTAATATTAACGAGAATGAATAATAGAATTCCATTTATTGGGAGCTTTCATATTCAAGTGAGATCAATTATTACATGTAACTAAAATATTCTCACATATAACGTTTTTGTTGCTCTTTTTATGAGTAAACCCTATTTTTTCAAAAGTGGATTCAATAAGTCTTTTAATTACCTACAGTACTATAGGAATGGAGGGATCGTTGATTTGTAAATTACTTTAGAACATCAATTCCAAAAAATCATGGACATTGTTCGCATTTGAAATTAAAATTTTGGAATATTTTTCCAATGAGACCATAAGTTTATTCATCAGTAGTAAATGCCAATTTTTTTTTTAGAAAATCAAGAGGAGATGTCTATGGATCGTACCAGTTATTCTACAAAAATTCCGTACGAAGGTGAGGGCGGGGTATCAGTCTAGTAAAACAAATAAAAAACTTGAAACTCCTTATTTTTGGTCTTAACATCGTTGACTGCGTTATATATCGGCCCGTCTACCAAATAATGAAATTTACAGAATGAAATCAACCCGCAAATATCGAATTTTAGGACTGAGTATGTCCCACACATAATTTTGTACGAAGTTGGGACGGAAAAATTACTGGTCTCAGAACCCTACTGTTTTCAGAAAACTGATGTGGCCGTATCGAGTGGTCGAGTAATAATATCGATGTGTATTCCCAGATTGTTTATTCCTATATTTATCGTATAGATGAATTTGTTTTGATGAAATTTCGAAAAAAATATAAGAAGAAATCAAAACACAATGTTTGAGTAGTAAAAACCGGCTCAAGGTGTGGCATATTTATTACTCTCCTAGGTAACGGATACCTTTACACTAGGAAAGAGTAAAGAATAAACTAAGAACCACGGTAATGGAATGTATGGACAAAAACTGTAAAATCATCGCCCTTATTGTATGCATGTTAAAGAATCTTTAAATATTGTGTGTTTACATTAGTCACACGTGCACTTCTAACCCCATGTATCTGGACAGTGTTCAAACTTAAGATAATTGAACCATTCCTTAACAATATTGTAAATATAGAATATATGGAAATCTCAGTGAAGTCTTTAATAAAGCGTCCTATAAAAAGGGTGTAAAATTTAAATATTACACTTCAACTTTAGCTGTACTTTTTATTTTAAGAGCTCATTTTATAATCCGGGGATAGTGTATAATGAATGTTGTTTACATACACCTCTAAATTTTCCAATTCCGTTGTAATTTTTATAACATGATTTTTGTAATACTAGATAGGTCCAACAGATGTAATAGAAGCATAAAATATTACCCTCACCGTTCCAATAATAGATAAAAAATACATTATACAAGTTATACATAATATTTCATTTTGTATACTTTGTATGGTGTTTTTTTAATGTTTTATTTTCCGGGTTAGAACAAAATCTTCAAACCTCGGTTAGAACAAAACCTTAACAGACGCAACAAATAGCAATATACTTTACTGGTACATTTAAGCATCTACGTTTACCCACCGCATACTCATTAATAGCATATTCTACAAACTCCGTATAAATTTTACAAACCAGGAAGTAGGTCTGAGCGTCTTCCATTTAAAAAAACAAAAATATTAAATAGAAAATATTAAATAACTAAACTATAAAGACAATTTTTAATTTTTTGGTTCTAGGTAATCAACACACGTATTAGAGTGCATTTTTTATGACGACTTAATCAAAAGAAACTTAATATTCAGAAAATAATTTAAGGTTATTTATGACCAAAGTTCAGCAATGTAATGTTAAAATCACCTGATTAGAGCTAGCTAACAATTCAAAACAGCTGATTGTTGCAGCCCAGCATTCAGTGGCTGTCATATAATAAAGGCTGGATATTGTTTTGTTTAATTGGTTTTTTAAAAAAACAGTAATTGGTTTTCAAAAACAAGACTATCTCCTCATTCATTTCACAACCAATTTTTAAAACTTGGTATAGTTGGATTTTTAATTAAAATTGGTGTAATAAATTCGAGACCTTTTTTTACCATATATTCGCTTTTAAAGTATTTACGGCTTAAAGATTTTTTAGTTAGAAATTACTAATTTGTAAAAAAATAAATCTTTTGTAAGAATATTTAAATTTTTGATGTAAAGTTGATTCCGCGTTATAAAGGTATATACACAATCTTTTAACTTAAACAATCCATCAAATTATACAATAGTAAAAGTAAAAATGATTAAAAAACAAAACAAAAAATTGTGTTGTCCTATTTGAAGTAATTATTGAGTTTTAAGAAAGGTTAATATGATTGTTATTTGCCTATTGGTCCATGAATAATGTCCTGTAAAATATTGGTAGAAGCGTTGTGGGAACACTCTTTGCCATCTGTATAATAAATTTTTATATACAGAGTGTCCTGTAATTCTTTAGGATCAAGTCTATATATCCGCAACTGCTCAGGTTCGATTGGCAAATAACGCATTTCAGAATTATGGAAATAAGATCCTTTGGTGTTGTTTTAGTTTCCTATCCGTCCAGTCCTGTGTGTTTTTATAGACAAATTCGCTTTAATATCTTTAAAAACGAATAAACAAAATCCTACCTAATTTTGGATAATAATTATATTGGTACTCAAGGTCAGTTATAAATAAATATTCAATTTTAATACTTTCGAAAATGGCGGCCATTAAATCTGATTAACTTTGAATGTGTCTTAAAAATCCAGTGCAGGTGTATACAAGGAATAAATCTGGAATCAGTGGATTGTATCACAAATACCAATTAATTCATATAATCATATTTCAATAACTATATAATTAAATAACTTATTAAGAGTCATCTTTATTGTACAAAAAACATGGTTCATGAAAAATAAATTAACATCAGCTTTAGAGTATCTTATCCCTATTTTTTTTTTCTTTTAAAAAATTTTTTGTCGATTTATTTATGCAAAACATTTGAAATTCCATGTTTTCAGGCCTATCTCAGGATAGAATAGAATTCATATATTAGATGTTTAATGAAGTTTATTTAAATATCTAGTTGTTTTTTAGGAACATATGTTATTGTACGAAAATTGTAGTCAAGCGACAATTTCAGATGTATTTCAAATAAAACACGCTTATCTTTGATTTTGTCATCTATTAAACAGCTTTATTGTCTGAATATTACTGTAACGATTTTTTCTTGTTGTTTATTATTCTTTAATATTATAACAGATAACCTAGTAGTACTTATTTAAGTTTTATTTAACATATATTGTGAAATAAATTTAATGCTTTATGAATAAATACAAAACAGTTTATTAACTTAACTGTTAATTAAGACTTTTCGTTTTTTGTCCTTCATTGGTTCATTAAAGGCTGTTTCATCTGTTGATAAATTTGGCAATATATCTCTAGTAGTTTTTAATTTATTAGACAAAAAAAATTAGCTTGGCATACAGAATAAATTAATGTATTTCCTGTGTAACTTTAAATAAAGGGACTAAGATGTGAGCACAATTGGCGATAAGATAGTCTAGAGCCTTGCCGTTTACCTTCGATTTTTGTATTGTGACCCTACTCGCTGAGGAAACTCAATGTCAACCAGTGTTTTGTTACAGAAAATCTGTGGCAAATTATATTTTTATATATTTGGTCATCTAGATTTGTGTATAGAACCCTATCAAAAATTTATTTTTCTTGCAATAAATGTTTAAAATTAATTGCAGATTTTAAGGAAGTTAAAAAGGTGAAAATATTTTAATAGGCCACTATTTTGAAAGTATTAAAGATAACAGTTTCAATAAATATATTTTTAGCCGCCATAAAATGTTTTGACCAAGACTTGGTAGGAATTAAATATTATTTTCCTTTCAGATTTTCCAAGATATTCCATTTTTTAACAACAACAAAAAAACGCACAACTAACCGACAGAGGGGAAATTAAGCAATGTAGATCCATAATCCTCAAGTATAACTTAAAATTGTATGTTTTTGACCTAAGCAATAACGCTTTTGAAAAATAGCGGTAGTATATATTATTTGCCTACGCGTTTTAACATTAGTTTTCAACGTTTTTTTTAATTATATTTGAACTAACTGATATGGATTAAAACTGGAATGATTATTGATTCTTGTGAGATATAAAGATAAATATTTAAATTGTTTGTCAAGTGTATTTGAATTATATACTATTCAGTGTAAATAGTTATAATTCAGTTTATGATGCGTCCTTAAAAACATAATTGTCACCTTAGCCGTCGCAAAATTACAATTTCACGGTTTCTTAAATATTTCCCGCTTTTGATTGGTAATTTTCCGAAATAATTTAAAATAAATAAATAATTGTTTTTAAAGTGGTTAATAAGTTGATATAATCTATGACCATGATTGAATATTTTATTACACATGGCCGGATTTAAGCAGTATCTAAGTTCCTCTGCATTGTTGCGTTACCATGATTTTTAAAATCTAAAATTTACTTTTAAAAATTAAACCTAGTATTTGAATGACCTATAAACCTAGTTTTTTACGTTAAGTATATTTGATGCATACTATTTTTACACATTGGTTATGAACTGTTTGTTTTTTAGAAATATTTAAGTTAAATCCACAGCATTGCAGTTAAATATACTCTCATTGCAATATATTTAAATTATATATATATATATAATGTTTATTTTATTTGTATTGAGAAATAAATCCCAATATGATGGGTTCGTTAAACGTTTTATTAATTCTATTCTTTTTTGGGTAATTATTCATCTCATCAATACGGCCGCTAGATTTAGCAGCCACTCAGATTCAAGGGGGTGCTAAATCAGCACATGAACACGGTCCAAGGCGCTGAATTAGGACCCCCTGATTCGAAGGGGGTGCTAAATCAGCACATTGAAACAGCTGGTTCAAAGGCGCTGAATTAGGACCCCCTACTTCGAAGGGGGTGGCTTAAATCAGGCAACATGAACAACGGTCCAAGTGAGCGCTGAATTTAGGACCCCCGTATTCGGAAAGGGTGAGTGGTGGGATTATTCAGGGCCTGGACACGGCCACTGTGCTGATTTATTGCACCCCCTTTCGTGACGTCAAAAATGACGTCAGTAGCGAGGGGGTGCTATATGGTCGTCTTTGTCCCAGGGGAGTGCTTAAAATTCCAGGCGCACCACGCTGCCTTCTAAGGTCCAAGCGGCAAATCGATAAACACTGCTCAGTTTTGAGTTTGTCCTGTAATAAATTTAACAACGTTTTTATTGTCTCTATTCACGGAAATGGTAAATCGCATAATTATTACGGCAAAGTGTATGCCAGACATTTCTTATTTGGCGATACATTGGAGTGAAAAAGGATAAACAAACTATCTTTATGGTAAGCCGTCAGAAGACTTTTAAAATTGGGTTTATGTCAAGAGCTCAAGTTTTTTTCGTTGTCATAAATGTTTTAAGCAAAGGCAGAAAACGAATTTAGAAAATGAAGGACTAGGCAGTGGGACGACTATCAACCTCACGGAGGGGGGGAGAATTTTTTTTGTCAACTTGACCAGAAGTGCGTGAAAACTCGTACGATCTGATCGAAGATTTGTCCATTTAAAAATGAATTTGCAGCATTGATATTGGAACATCAATCGATATACGTTATTGTCTAGTAAATAACTTTGTAGAGAAGATCCTTCCGTGTCCGTGCCAAAAATTGCTGATAATTGGACACTGTCATCTCGATTAATGCCGCATCTCAATACTGGTCTGTGAAGTACAGTAACAATTTTTACAAGTACACACACAGCGGTGGGAGGTGGACACTATTGAAAACACTACACAAGATGTCAAAAAAAGCTATGAAGATGAGTTTTAGAAATGTTATTATTAAATAGCAGCAAGCGCTGTGAAAAGCTGTTGTGCATAATCAGGAGAGAACTACATATGTAGGAGAACAAGACAAAACTTTGACTATAACAATAAGGAAATATTTTTTTCACCATCATAATATAAATATAACAGGCTGTGTGGCTCTTGGTGTGATCAAAACTTTTTGGGTTTATAAGTGCAATGTAAAATGGTGGTACAATTAGGCGATTATACAAAAAATTAACGAGGGAGAATTGTTTATTTGGTTCTGGCTGCTACAAAGGCTTTGGGAATAACTGTTTCTTTTGAAAATGACGCCGCAGGAGCAATTGAGAAAGCGGCAGCAAGAGCTTGTGTGAGAAAAGAAGGTCGCACCATTTTGATGAATTGAACTGCAATGATTTAATGACTTTTTAATGTTTAAACTGCTTTACTTTTTTTAATCATCTTTCAATTCCTTGTTTTATGAAGGCAGTTTTTGATGAAAACAATTAAAAATTAAGTACAGTTGTTATTAAATCCGTGTTAATACTTTTTTTTGTAGCTTGCATGTTTAATATTTAAACCGAAATAACTTAATCTATGGTCATATGGCACTACCATTCTAAAGCCTATTCCAAATGGACTACAGTTTATAATATCACTTGACACATGTCATTTCTGTGTGGTACAGTGGTTGTGTTGGTAAAAAGAAGGAGTTAAATGATGATTTAAATTTTTCTGAAACTTTAGAAAAATTTTGCTAATTGTTAAATCGACACCCTTGTTTTATTTTTTTTGGAAGCTTAAAATTTTCTTTTCTTAAACCGTTTGAACCGATAACTTTTTCAAATCCGAAAATTTTAACGCGAGAATCTAAATGAAAATTTTTGAGGTGTAGTTTTGCTCACATATGTCTATACAGATTGATGAGAAATATCAGATTTTTACGTACAAAAAAACCGCGGGTTATTTTTTAGAAAAACTTATAATTTAAAATTAATTCCATTTCAGACAGTAATTTTTGGAAAGTTAGAATTTTTTATAAACCGCCATTCGTAATCAACATTTACAATTAGGGAATCCATTATATTACCCTAAAAAATTTTTGCCACACCAAGAGCCACTACATCCCCTGTTATATTATATATATATATAGTATATATTATATATAATAATATATGTATGGGTATAATATATATAGTGTATGTATGATATATATATACTATATATATATTATGTAATGGTATATATATGTATGTATATTATATAATAGTATGTGCGTGTGTGTGTTTGTGTGTGTGTGTGTAGTGTTGTGTGTAGT
The DNA here is from genome assembly GCF_021130785.1 of Homalodisca vitripennis. Taxonomy (NCBI): domain Eukaryota; kingdom Metazoa; phylum Arthropoda; class Insecta; order Hemiptera; family Cicadellidae; genus Homalodisca; species Homalodisca vitripennis. Next base: position 28,494 of record NW_025777070.1, on the reverse strand, counting down.
GTGTGTGTGTGTGTGTTAATGTGTGTGTGTGTGGTATGTGTGTGTGTGTGTGCCCATGTGTGTGTGTGTGTGTGTGTGTGTGTGTGTGTGTGTGTGTGTGTGTGTGTGTGTGTGTGTGTGTGTGTGTTGTGTGTCGTGGTGTGTGTGTGTACAAGAGTATTTCGTGCGTAGACACGGACATGCCTTCGTCGGTACCGAGATGGCAATTTTTTATCGTACCATGTTTAAAAAGTCAGTTAAATAGATAAATTTTTGTCAAAATAATATATTGTATGAGTTTCTTAATTTTTTTTTTAATTATATAATTTGCACTTTTTTCACAAGACGCTTGCAACAATAACAAGCTTCACGAATTATTTAATTATCTTGCAAGAAAATATGGAGTGATTGTAGTGTGAAACGACGGCTGCCTTGGAAAATGTGCATAGTAAATATTTCCGGTTTCTATTGTCAGGAGCCCTGTGATAGGGGAATTGACGGTGTGCAGCCTTTCCGCTTCCGACCCTACATCCAACCCCAGCTGACGTGCTAGAAGACGTAGCGGACTCGTTTATTATTCGCTATGGGAAGTAGTGGTGTTTTCCCGTTGGTAAAATAAAATGAAGGCATAAAACAGGTACACCTAATTAATGATGTTACGTTTAAGCGGTTGGGTGTAGTGTAGTTTTCCGCGCCTTTCATCAGTCAACGTTCGAGGACTTTGTTAACATAATTACATTATTGAGGATATTTCGGACTCATTGTTGAGAGCTAACCTCAGCCCACATTATGTTTAAACATGAAAACTATCGTAATAAAAAAACATGTTTGAGCCGTTGTAGGCAATCAATGACCAATATTAACTAGCAAATATTATTAATATGGCTTCATTTATTTTCATTTCCTAATCTGTAGGGATGTTCACGTTATTTTTTTTCTCCTGAAGTGAATTCTGTTAGTGAGTAATGCTAAGGTTTTCTCGTTAATGATCGGTTGTACATTCCATGTACTTATCAAAGATAAGTGTAGACTAGGTTAGACTAACTAGTTAGACAAGGATAGGTTAAGACTAGAAATAGTTCGTTCCGAAGTATTGGGGGGACCAATAGTAATTAAGATATCCTTAATATTTGTACACAAGAGTTTACATAAGCATTACTATAAACAAAAAATACGCGACGGGAGATAGCATGACCGCACTATTAAATAACGGAATTTCATAAACTCCCTAATGCATTGAAATGAGAGGAAATATAAATTAAAGTAAGGGATTATTGTTAAGACCCATTTTTAATAGTTGGAAGGTAAGTTTAATATTAAAAAAATTAATCAAAGTAGAACCTAACATAAGCATTTATAATGCTGTAATTTTATCAATTTTAAAATTTATTTTTTAGTAACGGTTGGACAAGTATACTGGGGGTGACCTAGTTATAAAAAATATTATTAACACACGATATAGTAATTACGTTATTTCATTCCACCTAATAAAAAAGATGGCACTCTGTAGGAAAGTACCTGCTGTGAAAACGTAACCAAAATGGTACACAATATTAATTAGGACATCGACCGACAATACCCCTTAATAAATTTTATAAATTTGTCATGTGAAAGTTTTGTTGTATATAATATAAACAGAAATTAAAATTCACTTATATTTGAAAAGGGATACATTTCTAATACGTAATATATTTATCACAAAAATCGAATAATAATATTTCGTTCCTAGTATTTCCACAGATATACGGATATAATGGGTTTTAATTCTACCAAACTTAAAATTCCACGATACCGGCAGTTGGTAATTGGTATTTCATGATTAGTCGTATATTCTATTAGTAAAGTGTTTATAGGTATTGTTTATTGGTGTTATAAATCTGGTTGTACTTATATATAGTATTTATTTAAGGAACTGCAGTTATATCAGTCTGGTACTTTTTAACATGTAAAACAAGTGGTGATACAACACAGAATTTGTAATTTACTGTTAATATTTATTTAGAGTTGTGAAACAGGCCTTATATTCTCCTTTTCTTTGTTATATAGATGTTTTGGAAATGGGTTAGAAAAACTGGAAAAATATTCAAAAAACTATCAAATTAAATAAGTGAAAATAACTTATTCCAATTATGAAAAAACCTAGATGACAAATAAACCAACCGCAGATCTAAACAATCGAATTGTAATATTTTTGTATCCACGACGACGGCTAGAAACGTTTGATTGGAAATTAAAAAAAAAGATCATAATAAGATCATTGTATTAAGTGATTATCCGATTGCAGCTTTTTCGTTATAGCGAATTCTGTGGACTTTAACATTATCCTAATAATATTGATGTATTCACGTTTTGTAACAACAACTTTATAGTATGAATTGTAAATTACGATTATACAAATTTTACTCTATTTTTTGGTAGTAGAAAATGGTTTAAAAATAAATTTGAAGTGACGATTAGCATACCAAATGCAATTGCATATTTTATAAGATTAAGGTATTAAAATATTAATTAACATCATTTTAAATTAAAACCTAACTTAGTACTTTACGAAAACTGAAATCTGTGTTAAAGCAAACCAAATCTTGAATGAAGAATTACACTAAATCCCCATAGAATGTTTCTTTTGTATGTATATCGTATGAATAGAATATTTTACCTGTTTTAGTTATTTGTTTTCGGGGTGTGAGGTAAATTTAATAAATTACTACAAATAATTAAAAAAGAGCTCGCCTGGGGTGTGAATGCACAAAAAGGAGAGTAATAACGCCCTCGTTGCTCTTACTTCATTTTATATTGTGATACTGTGTAGAGTTGCCTATAGCATACCTGGTTAGGTCGAACTGGTACGTCAGAAATTGAAAACTCCAATGTTTAACGATCTAAAAAGAATGTCCTGTTTGTTTCAAGTGCAAAAAAAGTGTTGCGAAATAATGTATGCCTCCCTGTCGGAACCGATAGGTTCGAAAATCGTTTGCTTGATGGCATCGGTACAATTCGAAACGGATGTTGAAGATGCAGAATTTTAAAAGGATAACCGCATATCCTATCAAACACCAACATAAGCATATAGTGATACACGGATCAGCTGAGGGCCAGCTGCACACGACGATAAAAAAAATACCAAAGAGTTGGTAATGGTAATATATTGCATTTTACACTATTTGCAGTTTACATTTTTGAAGAGCGCCTTGAGTGTAAATTTATTCTTGCAAATTTTAATGTTCACGTAATATTTTTATTCATACAGCAATTTTCTTTTTTTACATGTTATTTCATTAATTGTTATCAATGGAAACACAGAGGATAAAAGTGTAATAGTTCTGTATAAAATCTCTTGCTTGAAATTGCGAATGTTTATAAAAAATTGAAGCTGCTCGAATATTCAATTAAGTAAACGATTTAATTTCACAATTTTATTCTTTAAAAATGATGTTATTATAATTATGAAAGTTTTTATTCAAGACCGTCTATTTTTAAAGGTTGCACTTAACATTTTATAGCAATTAAAATTTACATTTAATAAAGCGGAAATTGTGTTTTTGTTGCAAGTAACATGTTCTTATTTATTTAATAACAAATTTTTGTTTATATATATGAAATTATGTTTATATTTTTTAATAAAGTGTTTAAACAATTAAACTTTCCAATAAGACAAATTAATTAGACGAAAATTTTTGCATGATATTGAAAGAGTATAATTATTATTTTTTTTTTTTAATAATACATGAAGATTAAAAAGGAATAACAATAATAATAAATAAAAATAATAATAGTAGCAATGTGCAATAAAATTAAATACTGTCTTTTACTGATTCACACAGGATTATATCAGCCCCCATAATTAATATGTATGCATTTCATTTTGCAGCAACCAAAATGGATGTTGAGGAAATGGATGATGAGGAAATAGATGTTGCAAACGACGAATTTCCAGCCAGGCCCTTCATCCCAAGCAGATACGGTAAACCCTATATTTGATATCAGCGTCTGTTTCATCTGTGAATTAGCCATCGACAAGATCATGAAGAAAGGTGGGAAAAAATTGTTACCCGTATATACGATAAAGAAAAGTACAGTAAAAGAACAGCTGAATAATTTGCTATCATTACACCAGAATGCTTATAGTTTAAGGATACTCTCCAAGATCAAAGATGTTGATCTAGTCCAAGTTGGGGCTAAGTACCACCCGTCATGGCCTTCAAAATTTAAGCAGAAAGAAAAGTCTAGCTCAAGGTCAGACAGAGCACATTATGTCATATGTTGATCGTTGCAATGGAGCACATTTACTCTTACCTTGAAAATTCCGACGACTGTCAGTTTTCTATAAGACACCTTGCTGAAAAAATTTGCCCTAGTGAAAGAGTCATTTTTAGAAAGAATTTCAATCGAAGTACTGCAATGAAATTCCGACATACCAAGTACGTGGAGCGGGATCAATTATTTTGCTTCAAAGACACCGGACGTCAGTTTACTGTCCGATACTTGGTATAAAAATAGGTCGACTGACAATACCGAAGATCGAAAAAAGAGTTGTGGGCGAGGCAGCAGCTATAGTTAGAGAATAAATTCGTTCTCAGCTGTATTCAGCACATGAGTACCCTGCGACTACTGAATTTTTAGTAGGTGCTGAAAGTGGACGTCCCTGAAAGTTTTGTCCGATATTTCAAAAATCAAAATCAAAATCAAAATCTTTTTATTGCAGCGACATTGTATATACATTGTATGGCAAACGTCCAATACGGGGTTTCTAAAATTCCAAGCATTCATACACACAATACACATTCATACTTACAATTTTACAACCACCGCCTCTTTCATTCTTCGCCAATGCAGCCCACTTGGCACAGCAGAGTCAGTCTTCTAATTGGGCGGTCTCCCAGTCAAATGCCAAAAACCTCACCCGCATTATAGAATGCCTGAGACACCAAGAAGCGTGTGAGGCGAGTCTTTAACGCCTTAGACGTTGGGGCATGTTTAATTGAATTGGGCAGTCTGTTGAGGAACTGCACACCCCGCTTGCGAGGGTAGGCATTCATAAACTACCGTTCTGTGTCTCCCAGTCCGGTAGTTTTGCTCTGCCACGCGTCTCATACATGTGTATGTCTTGGCCTCTGGTTAAGGCACATTTACTCACACAAAAACAAAGTTGTTTCCAAAATGTAGAGGCACGGCAGAGTCAACAGCTGCAATTTCCTGAAAGCTTCCCTGCACGACTCTCTAAATTTGATTTTGGCGATTACTCTAATTGCTTTTTTTTTGGAGTCTGAATGCTCTTTGAAAACTGAGTGTTTGCGCAAGCTCCCCAAAGGACCACTCCGTAGGCAAGATGAGGATAATCAAGCCGTAATACGCCGTAATCAGTACCTGACTCGGACAGTATTTGGCTAAAGATCTCAAAACAAAAATGCCTGAGCATATTTTTTGCGCAAACATGGTCAATGTGCTCATTCCAAGTCAGCCCTCGATCGAGGTGCATTCCTAGGAATTTTGTAGAGCAGACTTCTTCCAGTGTGGAGTCATCTAACAAAATGGCCGGCTCACACTGGTTGCCTGCAGTGCGCAAGGCAAAATTTAAAACGTTGGTTTTTTGAAGAGTTTGTTGTTAGATTGAGGCTGTGGAAGTATTGGACCACAGTTTGTTGATGTCAACAAAAGCCTGTTGTTCCAAAACTTCGCTTGAGATTGCATTGAAAAAAAGAGTCGTATCATCGGCAAACTGCACCAATTTTTCCATGCAGAAGCGCGATGATTTTATATCGTTCACGTAAAGCAGGAAAAGCACGAGGACTGAGTATAGACCCTTGAGGGACTCCATATCTCAGGTCTATTGGTTTGGATGATTTATTTGATATTTGGACAACTTGGGATCTCTGACTTAGGAACGAGCTAAGCCATTTAAGAGGCACGCCTCGAATGCCGTGGGACTCAAGTTTGTCGAGCAGTGTACCGTGATCTACGCAGTTCGAATGCTTTGGACAGGTCTAAAAAACACACTCATTGTGTGGTTTTCGACATTCAATTCCCTCTACAATCATATCGACAAGACTCACAACTGCGTCTGTTGTCGATTTGCCCTTTCTGAAACCAAATTGTTCACTTGAGAGCTGATTTGTATTTGTCCAAAAAATGAATCATTCTTATAAGAAATAGCTTTTCAAAAATTTTGCTTATCACTGGCAAAATTGAGACAGGCCGATAGTTAGTAATTGAAAGCTGGGTCGTCTTTCTTAAAAATAGGAATAACTTTAGCAATTTTTCAGGAGAGAGGGAAACACTCCTTTTTGGAATGAATAATTTACTAATTGGGTTAAGGGTCTCACTAAATGCTTTCAGCATTTTTTTTATGAGCCATGGAGTGGACATTATATTGAGGTCGTTTGATTTTTTGGCTGGGAGCTGCTGAATAATTCGCGTGAAGCTCATCCTCAACGACGGGCGGCGCCAACACCATTGACGATGTGGGGCTTTGTCTTTGCAAGGAGCGTACTTGAGGTTCAGATGGCCGGGGACCCCGCCCATCAGCAACGGATGCAAAAAAAGTTATTAACAAACTGATCGGCAATCTCCGTTTCATCGTGCCACAAGCCTAGACCCCCCCGCCCCAATTTTTAATTTTGACTGATTTGATGAGTTTTTCGTTTTATTATTAATGATGCCCTCCAAGTTGTTTTTGAAACATATTTTATGGAAGAGAGAATAGATTTTGAGACATTATATGCTTTTGCAGCTTGGATCACTTTCCTGTATGTTTTTTTGTAATTCTTGAAAAAAGTTTTAAATTGTTCGTTTGAAGTGGTTTTGTAAATTTCGGAGAAAAAGACTTTAGTTTTTCTCTAGAAACCTAAGATACCCGCTGTGATCCAGTTGTTTTTGGAAGTTTTTTCGCAAACATTGATCATTTTTGTAGGGCAGCAAATGTTAATGTGGAAATTTAGAGTGTCGTTAAACAATCTAAAACTGCTGCTCTACAGGTTGGAATGAATTTAGAAAATCCCATCTTTCTTTAGAAAGAGAAGTGTTGAGGTGAGCGATGTTTTCTGGCCTTATGTCTCTTACTGTTTGTTTAATTTTGGGCTCCCTTTTGAGTTGTACCCCACTAACGACGGCTTCTTGGCCATAGTGGTCTGAGGACAGCTGTATTCACTACAGACACAGCGACACTTGAGTGGTTGGTGATGATATTGTCGATAGCAGATTGTGTTGTAGCCGTCACTCTCGTCGGCTGATGTCATTATTCCTGGGTAAAAGAAGAACATCGATAGATTATTGGAAAAAAGCAGGTCACATCCATAGCACAAGCGATTATAAAAGCAACTCGTCCTAGGTGTTTCATTTCCAAAGTTTTGCTGGGAATCGGATGCCTTCTTGAAAAAGAAATTGGCATCAAGATTTTTAGTTGATTGTTTAGCATCTATTGGATTTTCGTGCTCTTATTCTGAAGTCGAAACTCCTTGAGTTATCATGCATTTTCAAGGCAGCAAACCACAAGTTCTATCCAGTGGTTTCTCTCAATGGGTTGCTTACAATGCAGATTTTCAATATCAATACCTTGGACTAACGAGGTTCATGGCATGTAATGGGCAATTATACAGTGTGTCACCCTAGATTACGTCGATCAAGGTCGAAGGTCCAGTTACCCGAAACTATCGAGAAAGAAAATCCATCGATCCAGCGGAGATACTGCACATTGACTTAGTTCCATACGACAAACCCCCCTCTGTTGGCTTAAAACGCTATCAACGTTATGGATTTGAACAAATTGTATCCAATTCCAACTTCAAATCGTACCATCATTCAATTGACTTGCTGTGGATGTATGGAAAATGGACTTGCGATGTATCACTTCCTGGCTGGAACAGTTTTATGGAAACAGGTCACAGAAATGAAAACCATTTTGATTCTTCGAAGATATTATATCTTCCCTTCATAAATGCACCACCCACTGACAACTCTGCTTCAAGCCTGCCAAGTTGGTGAATTGAGCGGTCAGGACACGAAGTTTGTAACCTTTGACCAGCAACTCTACTGGAAAGCGAGAGACATCGTTGCACACAGCTCCTCCCGAATTAAAAAAGTTGTTGTTCGTCTTGGTGGATTCCATCTCATCATGTCTTTCATGGGTTCAATAGGCAACATGATGTCCGGTAGCGGATTGGAAAATGCGTGGACTACAACTTACGCCGTGGGATCGATACCGCAAATGCTTCTCGGGAAATCATTTGCAAGAGCTGCAAGGGGTCACATGTTGACGAATGTGTCTCTGGCAAAGATCATCATCGACTTCCTTGGATGAAGAGGAACCGGATTTCCTCGAAACACGTGAATTTCTAGACAGCATTTTAGGAGAATTTGATAGAACTTATGCCTTGGACCCAATTCACAAAAACATCTGCCACATCGTTTTTGGAATCATTTGAAAGAAAACTGAATCAATTCGAACAGAGGGGACCAACAGCAAAACTTTGGGTCCAATACTTCAAGATGACATGTCTCTTAAAGCAGTTTCTTGAATCCGAGCGTTCTGGAAATTGGGATTTACATGTAGAAGAATTAACAATTAGAAAAATGCTCCCATTTTTTCAATGCCATCGGTCACTTTAATTATGCGAAGCTCAGCTCATCTGTACTTGCAAGATATTGCTTCGTTGGAAGACCAAATGACACCGGATGAGTACCACAAGTTCATTGATATGGGATACTTCACGATCAGGAGAAGCAAAAAAATACTTCGCTGGGATATCCCCTGATCAAAACAATTGAACAAAACTGTTATGCGCTGGCCAAATCGCGCCGAGGTTGTCACAGTACCCGGAACCACGGCAAAATGGGCTTTAAACCATGTTAAGCCTCGTTAACATTTGTGAACAGTTTGAGAAATACTGCGACGTTTACAGTACCAGTTCAGAGCAGCATGTAAGTAGCAGAGCAGCTAGGATAAGAAACAGATAATGAGGACACTGAAAAGTTGAACACCTGGTTCTCATTCCACAATCCGTTCCCTGTCATTCAGGAATTAGTATCCATTGGTTCGGGAAATGTAGGCGACGAAACCATTGACTGCCAAAAAGCTGAAAAAAAGGGCACCGACATGATGAACGCTATTGTAAACGATACGTTTGGTTTCCTAAAATTCGAAAGAAAGAAAAGAAAACTGTAAAACCCCTATCTACTATGACAAAAAAGTTGACAGTGAAAGACACTGTTGTGTCAATCGATCCGATGCTTTTGTTTCACAGGATAGTCATTTCCCATCCGTCTACTGAAGAATTAAAGGAGTTTCTCAAGTACGAGCTATTCTCCTTACCCGATGTCTCTTTTCGACAAATGTGGCATAAGAAAGGGAAAGAAACCTGCTATCTATGACGCTTTCACCCCGCTGGACTGCTGCAGTTCCTGACGGTCAACATAGTTTACATGTTTTCGATGGAGGTTTCCTTCTCCACAAAGTGAAGTGGCACAAAAAGACTTCGATTACAGACATCTGCGGGCTGTACGTTAAATATCTGCAGAAACATTACTCTGACGGTGAAACTATAGTAATATTTGATGGATACCCTTCTGATGTAAACAACATTGGTACAAAATCTGCAGAAAGGCAACGTCGCTCCGTTAGGTACACTTCTCCATCAATTGGACTTCGAGAGGGTTACTGTTTTAAACATTTTCGCAAGAAACTTTTTTTGTCAAACGAAAGCCACAAGGACCGCTTCATAGAATTTCTCTCCGAGCGGCATTTCAGGATGTTTGGAATTCAAGTTGGGCAAGCCTTTTTTAAGATGCAGATCGTTTTGATAGTCGAGACGGCGTTAGAAAGATCCTCAGACTATGATGATTAAACAATCATAATTGGGGAAGATGTCGACATTTTTGGTATTGCTTGTCGCTTTGGCGAAGCCAGAATCAAAGATCTACCTTAAGAAACCGAGTCACGGGAAAACGCTGAGCTCCTTTACTCTGCGCAGTCCTTCAAGTATCCATCTTTGACACCATACGTGCTTTTCCTTCACGCCTTCAGCGGGTGCGATACCACTTCCGCCCCTTATTTTCAAGGAAAAATAAAATTGGTGGAATTGTTCAACATAAGCCCTAGTCTGCAAACAAACTGCCAAAATTTTCTACGATCCATTGAGCCGTACTGAACCCATCGATGCAGCAGGCCGGGATCTTTTCACAGCTTTCTATGGTGGAGTTAAATGCACCGACTCACTTGCCACCCTTCGATTCAAAAAATTTACACAATGTGCGGCTAAAACAAAAGTGAATCTTTCTTGCCTACCGCCGTCTCCACAAGCTGCTAATTTTTCACAGTCGACGCGTTTACCACCAAGTCCAAGTTTGGCTTGGCAAAGACATGGAGCCTACTGAGTGGGGATGGAAGAATACTGATCGTGGCTTGATACCATTGGAAACAGACCTTGACCCAGCTCCAGAAATCCTTTTGAAGCTCATAACATGCAGTTGTAAGACTAATAATTGTGGAGCATTTTGCTGGTGCAGGAAGGCAGGCCTCACGTGCTCAGTTGTTTGCAAGCATTGTGGTGGCGAAAATTGCAACAATGTCCGCGTTATCGACCTTGAAAATGATTTACTTGAAGACGTTGATCTGGATTTCCCATCTCAAGTTGTTCACTGGCCTTCAAATGAAATGGACAATAGCACAGATGGTGGTTCAACAACTGATTCATCAACGACATCGAGTGAGACGGAAACTCATCCCAATGAAACCACAAAAAAAGCAGAGGCGGCCAAAAAGAAGTAAAATAATACTATGTATTTTGGATATTGAATTTTTGATAGTGAAAATGTCATTGATATTGTGAAACAATTACTGGGATTTGTAATAAAATAAACATGTATATGAAAGGAAGCATTTTTTCTTTTTCCAGCCACGATTCTATAAACAATTTCATGCATTTTTTATGTTGCACGCTCAACAACAATTATCAGAACATTTTTGGAAGAAAGTAATAGTAATAAATATTAATTTATAATAAACAATTCACTACTTACAAAAAGATTATTTGTTCAGTTTAGAGTAATGATTTATTATGTACCCGAACTTAACATCGCCCTCGTCGGAAGCAATGGGAAATCTACGGTGTGAAAGGTTTGTCACGCTATAACTTCTAAACGGTAAGTCGGAAAATAAAAAATGTATGTAGCAATTTTATAGGTTTTTTATGAGGGTGAACAACTTTCTTATTGACAGTTGTGCGTAAAAAAATTTTTTTTCTCTGTCAAAAATAAAAAAAACCGCTTTTTTGGTACTTTAGCGCCATCTATTAATTTGTACTTTTCATCGCAGCATATCGACCCAATAAGAAAAGTTGTAGATAATATTGCCCCTAACATTTTTGTCCCTCAACAATTTTCCGAAAAAAAAACCAACCATTTCCGAGATATTTCAAATCCAAAAACTTTTTGAGTTTTCTCAAAATCGTCTTGACAAAACCATTCCCGAGTTTTTGGAGTTAAGCTTTTGGGATGCCTTTCTATCCATTTCCGCAAAAAACAGCTCTTAGGTAAGTCGCCCCAAATACAGACCTTTTTCGTGACAGATTTACTGTACTAATAGGATATATGAGTGAGTCACGTTATGCTGGTAAGTAGGAAAATCCAGTGGAAATTTAGGAACGTTTGCCCAAATTTAACATAAATAAAAGGTTAGTTTGTTTTGGGGATTGAACAAAGCTTCAATTAACGAGTGTTATTTGAACAGGCGTTAAGTTTGGTAGTAATAATATTCCAATTTTTTGCTTGAAAACAATAACCCCATTAAGGGCTAAGCACATCAAACTAAGACCATAGCTGAGTTCTTCACTAGTAAAATGGTTTCAATTAGTCTAGGTTACATTAGGAACAATTCTTTTGTTTAGGTACATTTTTTATATTGTTCAGGTTTCCCCCAATCCTAATTAAAAAACTTATTTTCAATTTATTCCAATTTTCTTGTTATTTAGTTTGTACAGTTCGTGCCAAGAATACGTCACACGCACATAACCGTTATTTACTGCTCAGACGACGTCTTAGCAGAAATGCTATAAAGCTATTCTGATCTTTACAACTATACATTTAGAATGCACCGCTATGTAAATATACTAACCTTGTTTTAAAATAAAAATATGATCTTTCTTTGATACGACGTATTTACAGAAAAATTTCAGCCTTTTGGACGGTTTTAGTTGATATGTTTAAAACCAAATTAAACATTAGCAGATTAATTTTATGTTCAATATCAGTATGAATCAGAATAATTACTATGGATTCACAAAGAATAAAACGTATTAATGTTTGGTTAGTTGCAGTTTAAAAAAGTACTCTTTTTATTATCTGGAAGTGACCAAACATTATCGTGACACCAAGTAGCCAAATGTACTGCTAAAATGCTGAGGTTTGGCTGTTGCCGTTTTCAAAGTGCTTATTTGTTATCTGATAAAGATCTAAAAATACTTTGAATTATGGTGGCCAGGTACTACTTACACGCTGAGGTTTGTTTTATCTAAAAAGATCTATCGATATTGAAAATTAATGTTGGCCAGGATAAAACCAGATAAAAAATTTTTTTTAAAAACTTGCACGATGAGGCTTGGTTTGAGTGAAGTTCAAATAAGTGCTTATTTTTTTATCTAAAATCATTATTCATTTCTTTGAATATTGTGGCCAGGTACAACTAGCACGTTGAGGGTCGGTTAAGGTACAGTTTAAATAAGTGCTTATTTGTTTATCTAAAATGATTATCATTTCTGTAAATATGGTGGCCAGGTACAACTAGCACGTTGAGGGTCGATTAAGGTGCAGTTTAAATAAAGTGCTTATTTTTTTTATCTAAAATTATTGTAATTTCTGTGAATAAGGTGGGCAGGTACGACTAGCACGTTGAGGGTCGGTTAAGGTACAGTTTAAATAAGTGCTTATATTTTATCTAAAATGATTATCATTTCTGTGAATATGGTGGCCAGGTACAACTAGCACGTTGAGGGTCGGTTTAAGGTGCAGTTTAAATAAGTGCTTATTTTTTTTATCTAAAATGATTGTCATTTCTGTGAATAAGGTGGCCAGGTACAACTAGCACGTTGAGGGTCGGTTTAATGTGCAGTTTAAATAAGTGCTTATTTGTTATCATTCTGAACGAGGTCAATCATGCTGAGAATCGTGGTTTCCAAATTTACTGCTATCACATGTAAAAGAGTACCGCATACGGCATAACACAGAGAGTATAAAATGTAATAAACTTTGCATTGCGCCTCTACACGTAATATTAATGTTGGGAAAGCCTGTAAACCTTACAGGGGTCTCTGGTGTTAAATACCACCAGTGTAATCGTGATATTTTTACCAGCATAACAACCTGCATGAAAAAGACATACGTTCAATTATAAAAAATCTTATATTTTAATTTTTTTCTCAAAAGAAATATTTTTTAAGTTGTTTTTAACTGTAAAAAAATTTTGTCTCAAACAGGACACAAGTCCTGAGGTAAAAAAAATAATAGCCAATGAGTTTGATCTAAATGAGTTGGTTTACTCTTCAATGCTATTTTTCAATTACATTAATTGGCTGTTTCCTCCCTCGTCTAATCTGGTAAATGAATGAGAATTTTTTTTCGTTTATGAAGTTAAATCGTGGTTTAATTAAAGTAAAGGGTAACAATTTAATTGAGAATTTTTCACTCCATTAAAGGAGTCAGTTATTTCGATTTAAAATCGCTCAGTGTGAGTAAGTTAATTAGAAGATTAGGAATAAACTAATTCTTAGTTAATTAATTCGTGTAAAATCTTTTTCCAACACACTAAATCATATTCTTAACTAATTGCAAATCTATTTAGCTACGGTATATGTTATTAGGAAACATATGTAATTATTATGCGTAATTATTATTTAGTGATGTTCTCCTGCAATTATACTGTAGTCATTGGAACTAGTACAGTCATTGGCACTTTTGTAATTATTTTGTTCATTACAAGATTTAGGGTTGGCAGCATTGAATGCCAACATAGTTCATTAGATACTCTTAACAGTTCTCCCCAATTGGTATTGTGATGTTTGCAGATAGACTGCACGTGGTGTCTGGAAAAATTATTTTTAGTATAGGTAAGCTTTTTCTGTTGATCTTCTTGTGAATTCCTTTAGAGTTGCTTCTCTGTACTATGTTATTTTCCCTTTGATAAGATAAAATCTTTGCAACTAAGACAATGATAGCTGTAATGTAGAAGGAGTTGAAACCATTTTTGATAGGTTTTTAAGTTAAATAACCTCAAAATCAAACCTGCAAAGGGGGGGTGCCAATGACTGTATGTTTAAAAATTATGAAATATAGTCATCGGCAGGGAGTGCCAATGACTATGTATTTAAGAGATTGTTTATTTTAAGCCAAAATAACATCTTTCGAAGTATAAAAACAATTGGGCTTTTTATGAATATTGTTATTGTTTAACAACTCAATTTGAAACAGTCATTGGCACACATATATATTTCTCGTTGGCATGCCAATCACTGTAACCTAGCAGTGATTGGCACTATGTCAATGTATAGATATTGGCATGCCAATAAATAACTTTTTTCTTTTCAGATCACCAACGGAGTTCAAATTATGCCTAAATTCTCTTACAAAGCCGATTCTCTTGAGGCAGCTTTACAAGATGTTTAGAAATGGAATGACCAAAAAGGCCTGCAGCAAAAAAGCATGGTGTTCCTCGGTCAACTTATTCAGTTTCGGCTTAGTGACAAGTTTTCAAAAACACAACTTGGTCCTCCCACCTGTACTGACGAAGGAAGAAGAGGATACACTTGAAAAATGGATCAATGACTGCTGTCGGAAAGGTTTCCCACGACGGAAAGAAGATTTGCAACTGAGCGTTCAAGAATTCTTAATACAAAATGAAAGACCTAATCCTTTTAAAAAACAATCTTCCAGGCCTCGGTTGGTATCAAGCATTTTTAAAAAGGCACCCTAACCTATCCTTAAGGACTCCCGAAGGGAGTAACTTCTGCAAGCTCATGGCGTCAGCGAAAAACGATATTAAAAATTGGTTTAAAACTATAGAAGACATTTTGAAAGAAGGAAAATGCGGTGGACGTTTTGAAAGACCCGACTCGTGTTTTTAATGGCGATGAGACAAATTTCCTACTGTGTCCAAAAGGGTTCTAAAGTTTTAGCTCCCACAGGATCAAAAAATGTTTATGAAATTGACAAGGGAAATTCAAAAGCCGCCATTACTGTGATGTTTTCTTTTTTCTGCTTGTGGGCGAATTGTTCCACCGATGTTAATCTATCCGTACCATAGATTACCATCAACAATTGTAAATTCTGTACCAGACTCTTGGGGGTATTGGTCATTCGAACACTGGATGGATGAAATCCGAAGTCTTTTATGAGTACATCGGTAATGTTTTTAATGCACACCTTGAAAAAAACAATATCACACGGCCAGTTATCCTTTTTGTAGATGGGCATAAGAGCCATCTTCCTATCAGCTAAGCCAACCGTGTTCTGAGTTGCAAATAATACTGATAGCCCTATACCCAAACGCTACCAGAATAATGCAGCCAGCAGATGTTGCTGCATTTAGACCAATCAAGTCAGGCTGGAAAAAGGCAGTGTTTAATTGGCGTAGTAGTAACCACCCGACAGACGCTTTAACTAAGGAGAATGTTGCACCAATCCTGAAACATGTAGTGGACGAGGTCAAGCCTCAAACACTTACTAAACGGATTTAGAGCCTGTGGCTTGTTTTCCTTGGAACTGCAACTCAATTGACTATACAAAGTGTCTTGGTAAAACCCAAATGAAAAATTGTACCATTAAGCGGTAAAGATGTAGTTACCTTAGATCAATTCGAAGGGATTGTAGGAGACGAAATGATAGAAAAATTCCGCAATATAGAGAAAGTTGTGTCGGAAAATAATGAAACCTCCACTGTTTTTCACACTATATCGAGTGTGGGAGGAGTTTTCCAGAAATAAGCAACCTCAAAAATTTGGTTCGCCACATGCTGTCATGGAACTAAATCCACACTCTCCAAAAACTGTCACTGATGTATGTGTGCCAGATAGGCCTATTGTCAAAGATGCCACAACAACTGATGTTACAAAAACAACAAAACTATGATCCTGAAATTAATTTACCTGCACCAGATGTCAGTGCCAATGCATTAAAAAATGACACCACATATCTTCAACAATCAAAATGTGAAACACAATGTACAACAATGTAAATGTAAAACTTGACCATAACTATACAACACCCGAGAAAAAGTTAAGTGAAGGTTCACGTGTTGCGCTACATGCTTCACAAGGCATTGCCCAAGCATCTGGAAGCAGTGGTCCAGCTTTGGCTGATGTTCTCGTGTGGCCCGAAACTCCAACCAGAAAAGGCAAAAGAAAAACAGAAAGAGTACCTTACGTTGTTTCTTCGAAGAAATGGAAAATAATTTATGAAGAAAAGGAAGAAAAAAAGGCAAAAGAAGAAAGAGCCAAGGCAGAAAGGAAAAGACTACGAGAAGAAAAGAAGTTAAGTTAAAGCCCAGAAAGGAAACTCTACTAAACAACATAGTAAGATTTCTGTTAAGAAGAAAAATTATGAAGATCAATTATGTGGGAAAGTCAAAGTTGAAAAGTCAATTGATGTTGATAACGGACCGTCTGTATCACATAAGCCTAAGTCTGTGGGGAAAAAGTTGTTTCCTGTAACAAAAAATGGATTGTGCTACAGTTGTGGGGACTAACTTCAAAGACGAAGAAGTCTCCCAACCTGTTGAATGTGACATGTGTGATAGACTGTATCATATAAAATGTATACAAAACAGAGAGGACCTTGATCAACATGATCCTGTGTTTTGTATGCAACATCTGTTTGGACTTTGGAAATGAAATTGCCAACGAATTAAAACATTTAATGGTTTTATTAAGATGTTGTAGAAGGGCAAACTATTATTGTCTAGTTTATTTGAATTTTAACGTCACAATATAGGCTATAGAAGTAATATTTTTTTTAAACTTTCTACTTATGCAATCATAATTATTGTATTCAATAGTTGTATATACACATTATACACATTTTAGAGTAAGTTGTGTGCATGATTTCATTGCCTCACTCTTATTTTAGCAAAATATGAAAGTGTGCCAATGACTGTCAAACAGAATGCCAATAACTGTGAATTAGGTGCCAATCACTATAATTATGTAACATAATAACAAAAATAAATATTTCCACTTCCACATTACATAAATATTTACTTTTTAAATTTATTGTGAATGTAAAAAGAAAGTATAAAGCCAAAAACCAATCAATATTAACAAAATATATGTTTTCATGTGTCTTGAGAACAAAATATTGAACAGACGTAAGGAATAGCATCTTAAAGTGCCAATGACTGCTATAGTTTACTATACAGTCCTATATAGTTCCTCCTTTTGGATAAGAGTTGACGAATGAACTTTATCGTACACTGAAAATATTAGAAAATAGTGTATTTAGATATGTATAACGTATAATGTACAGAACTATGATACAACGGAATATGACATACAACCCTGCAAGAATTGCTCATATTAAGCAGATTTCAGTTATTGAGATAACTTCGTTAGTGATAGCATAAATTAAAACTATGTTTAGTGTGTTAAGGAAAAGTTGATATCATCATGTTATGAGGAACACCTACGACAAAAGGAAAGGCTGCAAGTGGCTGAGAAAAGATACTACAAGTTATCTTATTGAGATTTTATTTCTGAAAGGATTGTCGTAAGTGTATCCTTATAATAAGACTTTTCTGCCAACTTTCGTTCAGAAAATACAATGCCTAGTAAGAATATAAATATACAATGTTAACATTGATATTGTTTAAATGAAAAATTAAGCGTTTAGTGACACAAATAACTTTTTAAATGCTCAAAATAAAGGAATTATAAAGTTTAATTGGAAAGTTTTCTCTTTTTATGGTTAAAATATGCCCGGTTAATTGATTATCTGTTCTTTAAAAGCACAAAAAACAGTTTTTCTTTATATTTCTTAACAGGTTTTAAATGACTTTCAACGCAAAGAAGACCATCAAAGAGAAAATAATCTACAAGAAGCAAGATAAAAATCTGAAATCCCACCTCTGAGGGAAGTTTGGTCCCTAGCCGTTTACTGCCCTTTCGACCGCAGAATAAACCTCTCTGCTTCAACGCCTGTTCTTACCCCACAAAGCCTCCACCTCCACATCCACCCACGCTATATATCCACTCCACAAGCCCTCTCAGTAAGCTAACCACAAGTTATCAATACTCATGTGTCATGGATTTTGAACGTGTTATGCACGATTAAACACGATTTTGTTCGATTTTGTCAGTATAAAATTGAACAGTTTATAAGTTCAAGTTGCGATAGCTCAGTAATACCATAAACTGATTTTCTTGTATCATTTAGCGATAAAAAACATAAAAAATGCTGTTGTTTTTACAATCCTTCAATATTTGAAAAAAAAACATTGTAAAAATAATAAAATAATATAATTTTGATTTACATGGGTCTACAATTAACAAAATATTCAGGGTAAATCCAATGAAAATTCCCCTATTATTGATGTTTTCAATAGCAGACTAAATGTAATAATATTTGAACGACAGCTGCCTTTAACTTAATTGAAACAGAACATTGTTTGATATGCCTATATTTTACTTGTAACGATAACATGGTATGTTACAGAGAGAGTGGATAGTATTAAGAATGTAAAATAATTAATTACATTTTAATAAACATTTTAAACTATATTTGATATGGAGATAAACATTTATAACTCCTGATAAACGAAAAAGAATAAATATTGGGACCATTGTAAAAGAAATCATTTGAATAGGAATTGTGAGTTTGTATGGGAAGTGAAGTGAAGACATATAGTGGAATTATACAAACATTTCCACCATTTACATACAGCTTATGGCTTACTGTTTTTAGAATTATATGTAGTTATCCACTCGCCAAAACTCCACTGCCACATCCGTTTTGATCTTTGTTTCAGTGAATAGTAAATAAGCAGTCTCTACAATCTGGTAGTCTCAATATTGAGATTGATTAGTATACCATTGTTGAGTCTAGATTGAGGGCATAATCTGTACTTAAACTATTGCGTGAATTTTATTCCTGTGAAAACGCATCTCGAAATTCTGTTGTGTAGCAGGTCTTTAAAAACGATTAATTTATAAAGGACCGAAAGGTATTACTTGTTTGCCAATTTTTAACCGAAATATAAAAAACACAATAAAATACTCTTTGAAATTTGTATCTATTATCAGAATTATTAACATATAAAACTAACAATTTTATAAAAAATTAAATGCAAAATGAACAATACTAAAATACCTGTAGTGTATTAAATATATATTTAAAATATTTTTCTTTTTATTTGTTCATTACTACAATAAACATTATAAGGCCAGCAATTTAGTATTGGCTAGTGAAGCAATTGAACTATAGCCTAGCCATTAAGGTTGGAATACATGGTTGCCAGGTATTTAAAATGATTCCAAAATCCGGGTTAAAAGTCGTGAGAGAGAGAATTTTAAAAAAAAATTAAATTTTGAGTTACCCTAAAAACTAAAAGATGTTCACAAAATATACAATTTGCAACTTTTGGTTTTGTTTAACAATTTAGGCACAGTCTGTCAGTGATATAGAATTAAAAATTTAGTATATTATTATTACACTATATTTCATGGTGTCATGATTTTGTGTGTAATAAATATGTAAAATATCCTTAGAAACCATATGTTTTAAATGGTTTTTTTTTATAAATATATATTATATAGGTATCTATTATAAAATGTCTTAGTAGTTATGATGAATACGACAACAGAACAACACAACAAAAACAGAAAACGAACAAACACCGAAAAGTTCAGAAAATGTGGACAGTGATAAAAATTTTTTAAATGTAATAGTGAGTAGATATCACATTACTTTCATTCGATTTATATTTTGGATTAGTCTACAATAAATTAGTCATTTTGAGGTTAAATGCAAGAAAGGGCTATGTTACCCTACTCTTTTACCCAGCCTATGTACTCTTTTACAAATTAAAAAAAAATTATGTTGATTAGGGATTAGAGAATCTGATATAGTCACATAGTGTAATCTACACAATGCATTTATAATATCACTATCATTAAATTCAATAATTATATTTAGGTGCCTACGTGATAATATCGTTTAAATCATATTAAATGTTGACTACGTTTTTGTACCTATTGATATTTATACAGTACATACACAGACAGTATATATTTATAATTTTCAGGAAGAAACACTCCAACTCCATAGAAACACCTCCCACATCATTCAGCATCGTGAACCCAACTTTAGAAGAACTAAAGAAACTTGGAGCAAACCCAAAGAATAAAAGAATTACTTCTCGTTCCTCAGACTCGCTTTTCGGACTCGGGATCGGTGCAAATCTGCTAGGAGTGCATGCAGGCGCAGGTATAGGTCATGGCCGTGGAGGATATGGTGATAGGGGCCAAGGGTTGGTTGGCAAAACCTCCGGGAGGCTATATCCACAACATCCCCAATATCCCTACCCTGTTTATATGCCATCATTCTACATAACAGCAGCTCATGCACTCTATTGAAAACCTCAAGGAATGCCACCAGCGACACTTCCTACGTGTTACCTTCCCCCTTGTACATAATTGGATATCAGTTGGACATCTCATTGAATAGGGATATTCCTTACTTAATTCTTTATTTACCACAACTTGTAGATATTTTCTTGAATGAAGCAATAAAATAAAACATTAATAAAATTACGAAGACTTTCTTTTTTATTGGGCCTACCTAAGACCTTTCTAGGTTTCCAGTATTTCATTATTACATGTTGGTTTAGCCTTTGTACGAAATTAAGAATAAAATTATATTTCAATTACAACACATCGTGTCAAAAAAAATGTTTACAATATAAATTCAATCCAATGATTTATATTGTTTCTATGAACATAGCAAACATTATTTTATTTGCTTGAAAAGCTTACTTTGAAAACATTATTTAAATACAATTTAAATTACAGAAACTTTTCAGTTCAACGTCATGGAAATAACTATATAATATATCAAATTTCATAAATTTGTTACTGAAAGAACTTCAACACATTTCATAAAGTCGGATATAAAAAATTATTGAAAAACTATTTTATTTCTATATACTATGTACATGATAAATACAAACAACCGTACTAAGGCATGTGTTTTTGGATAAACAGAGAATTGATAAACACATAATATGTTATCAGAAATACGAGTGCAATGGGATTTAGAGCACAGGAAGTAAAATATAATGGCATGATAGGTAAAGGATATTTAAGGATTATACAATATTTTCGTTTTACAATGATACGTGATAAACGGGAAGTGTGTAGTCGAGTTTGAATATTGTTAAAGATAAACAAACTTAGATAAGTGCTAATTTCCCGAAAGCATTACTTCCACCATATGGTTTCATATTTAATATAACGTTCCATATTCAGAAGAGCTGGATTATCTGTCGGTTTTAAGGCGACTGACAGATCTGAGTTAGAGTTAGCGCAGGTTTCCAATCCTTTATGTGACCCTTTGTTCTTGTTATCAGTACTATCGACCTTGTTGTTTTATCGTCTCTTTCCCTTGTTCTATTAAATAAGATCCCCACAAAGAGCGGTTGCTGATATAAACGGCTAGAACAAGTCTAAACAGGGGATCGGCTTTGAAAAAGATCCAAATTCCAGAATCATCTTAATATTTTATATATTCTTCCTCCACAACCAGTAAAACCTTAAAGTTAACCACAATTATTACTTATATACAGTTTTTTAAAAGTTTTTCACAAATTCAATACAGAAATAACATTTTTTTTGTACTTAGTGTCGTGAAATGAAGCATTTGAGTTTTTTACGCTTGATACGCTTTCTAATATTATTCGTAACTATTTTATTTAAATATTGGTAAAGTTGGGTTATAAATAAAAGACTTTGGTCTTCAAAATCGACTAATGTTCAAATGATGATTAAATACAATATTTTAATATATTAAGCAAAGCGGCATGATAATTAATTGTTACTATAATTATATACTTTAAACACTATTGCACTAAATACTTTAGATATTCAGATAAGATTGATAACTCTTCAGCCCCAAACAAGTGCTATTTTGGATTTCAATTATCTTATGAGCCTTTCTTCTGTTTTATTTTGCGTTATGCATACTTTATTTTATAAACACTTATCACAGATCAATGTTTGTTATGTGTTTTCATACAATTTATGGTATTATTATTGTTTAAACTAGACGCATTTGCTTATTAGCCTACCAGTATTTACTGAATGATAAAGGAAGATTCAAATTGGGTAAGATAGTAAAAATGTAGTAAATAATGAACTTTTTCACTTACTTCTAAATCTGTAATATCAAACTAGCAACATACATTTGGCTGACAGAATAAAGTACTGATTTGTGCTGATCTCAGCTTTTTCGTGGATAAGGTAATTACAAGTTGGCAAACAACAGCAAACAAGGGATGACATTTCCCCAACTCGCTGACTCGGCACTCTGCGAAGGTTGTGTAAAACACAGGTAGATAGATTGTGGATAACATATTCGGTCACATTGCCATCAAAACAAGTTGAAACACAACTAAAAACTTCCCCTTTAGTTACTCTTTCTTTATTTACCTTTATTCTCAATTTACTACCACACTGGTTTAGTTTCATATATTTTTATTTTACATCAATTTTAGTGTTTTAAGTATTTATGTAATAAAAAGATTATCATACATTTATAATCATAATATAGGCATTACAATCTTGTACATTTTCAACAAGTAAATGATTACCAAAGTATCATTTGCTGTTCGAACCTGTGTATGAAATGCCTTTAGCATATCTAGTACTTCAGAATGTTTACCTACATTTTCAGTGGAAAATCATTAACATTATTTTCATTGTTTATCTAGTTAAATAACGGAGTACATTTAACATTTGAGGATATTACAGTAAAAAACACTTGTTACACTTAACTATTTTTATAAGGTTTGTAAGTGACTTGAGAGTTCGTTATAATAAGAAACCTTTTGACTGAAAAATAATTGTCTGTGCAAAAGGTAAAATAAGTAATGTGTTTGGAGAACGCCATCATTGAAATAATCCATGTGATTTTTATACCTTGTATAAAAACATAGGATAAATGATTCTAAGTTATCTTGCAGTAGGTTTATTTAAACAAATGTGTATATAATAATAAAATATTGTATGTTAAAGTTTAATATGATAT
The DNA here is from genome assembly GCF_021130785.1 of Homalodisca vitripennis. NCBI lineage: Eukaryota > Metazoa > Arthropoda > Insecta > Hemiptera > Cicadellidae > Homalodisca > Homalodisca vitripennis. The sequence goes on along the minus strand of NW_025777070.1, from coordinate 5,244 downwards.
TAATCAAGAAAATCTTTATATATGCTATGGTCGTTTTAATATATATATAAAAATATATATATATAATTTTTATATAATATATATATTATATATATATAATAAGTTTATTAAAATTATTTTAAAGTAAATATTAGCAAATAATAATTCGAGATCTTGTAATATAAAACTGTTTGTCTCTTGGAAACTATTACTAAATGTCATCAATGTCTACTCTAGTGCAAACAGCTTTGTTATTAATTTAAGTAGTACATCACACGTTATGGACTATACGTTTTCCTAACTTTTATCAAATCTTTGTGATAAAATGGGTATAAATGTAGAATTATAGTTTAGTAAGACTACGTAGGTAAAACAAGAATATTTTCAAAACCCCAAGTATGTTGTATTTATACAACATTTAGTTTTCATTCAATTATTGAATTTTGGATAATGTGCACTTAACTGTTTATTCAAAACAGAGACTGTAAAAGTAAAAGAAACTCTAATTTCTTCTGTCCACTTCAATGAAATAATATGCAATATAAATATATTTGTACCTTGTTAACTGTAAGTTCAATGTGTAATATAAGTGTTTTATTATTCACGCAAAGCTCTTAATTAACTTCCATTAATGCAAGATGGTCTTAGAAAGGGAACAAAGTTTTAATATGTCAACTTGATAGACAAACATTGGATATTGGAAAATTCCTCTTTCAATTGCACGAGGGTAATGACTTATTATTAAAATTAAGAATCGTATGAAGTCATCCATAGCTAATTCTATAATAATGATATGGTTACTAATCTTTAGTCTTTAATACATGCAATAGTTTTTTTATTCACTTACAAAATATTTTACTGAAAAATTTAGTCTAGCTCAACAAACCTTCTAATACCATTTCAGATAGGTGGGTGGAGGGGGGCAGAACCTTGATTAATATTAACCTATACTAAACAACAATTTTGTGCGGCGCTGTCAGTGCTCATAATTTATACAATGAAAACGTTTTAAAATGCTCACTGTGGGTTGTGGACTTCCTCAGACAACAATATACTGGTAAGGTTCTCAACTTCAACTAGACGTACCATACAAAATAGTACTACATAAAAACTACATGCATACGAGGAATATACTATTTATATTTCTTCAATTCTACCTCATTTTTCAGGTCGGACACACCGGTACTAAAAAATATATCGTCAAATAATATGTTCAATCTCATTTGTACAGGCCGTTGTGAGGTTCTGACCTTACGTAATAAAAATCATGAGATGTTATTTTTCTTATTACAAAGTCTTTAATTGGGAACCTATGCAAATCTGTCAATGTTTTTGTCCCCGGAATTTTTTTACCAGATAGAATGAAAGTGTTTCCTTAAGATAAATGTAATAAAAGTTATCTTTAGGAAATCAAAAAGTTATACTCATTTACTCTCTTATTCTTTATGAGTTAACACATACCAAACTCTAGTTCACTTCACTATTAACTTATCAAAATTAGTAAGGTTTATGCTTAATTAAGTATTATTCTTAACTACAAAATCTGCTGTTTTCTGAGAGATATGAGGACGTATTGAGTGTAATCTTCCAATACAGTGTCACTTCCTAAATGTAACCAAAATTATATTTAAGTTTATTTTCATTTAAAATTCCCAAAAAAACCTTCCAAATATTAAACGCGTTTTGTGGTCTTATATATTCTAAAGATCACCCCTATGACTGCTTTTACCAGGGGACGCAGAATTGATTTGGCTTTGACTCTTTACCTAAATGTCAGTATTAGGCTATTGAATGAAAGTACGTTAGAAACACGCTGGAAAAAGTTTTATGAAAGGTGTGTTTCAAGGGTTCTTGGATCGTAACTGCCCCGCAGAACACTGGTTATGAAACTACCAGGCGATATTATTTAGTATGACACCACATATGTGGCATTCTACAAATGTTTGAAAGCATTTTTGCTAACCGACGGAATTGTAATCACTGGCACACCATTGCTATGTGCCAACCCCCCCCCCCCCCCACAACCTGCTCCACAATGGAGGGGGCTTTTGATAAAAAGAGCAAAAACACCATCTGTATTTATCTGGACTCTTTGCGTCTTAGTTCCTCTTTTTAAAATTAAAAATTTTACATATTTCTACTCTAAGCTTAAAAAAGGCTCGGTTTTAACTAACGATATTAATTATATAAGCCGGTTTTAGTATCAGTTTCGTATGGTTATAAGATAGTTTCATGTCCCTTCACCTCCGTAGAAACATTTCTTATATTTTATTTTTGAAAATACTGATATGATCATTGACTATGTTATATGTGTGTTACACTGAATTACCAGCTTTTTAGTAGAGGCCAATAACAAAAAACGCTTCAAAAAAACATTATTACTTGGCTATCCCTTATATGACCTAGTGCAAGCATTTTACCAACCACGGAATCATAAATAGGAGAGTCAATAAAGTAAAAGTTATATGGTATTGATAAAATATGATACGACGGTCCACAGACAGGATTTCTGACGTCCTTTAGACAGCACAGACTGACAGCACACTTCCGTGAAGTTTATTTATCTAATGGGTATTTGTTTTACATATTTAAAGAAATGACAGGTGGTTAAACAATTAATTTAAAGTCCTGTTATAATACAGGTAATCGGCACTGAAGCTAGACATTGTGTCAACATAGCTTTTGAGGTGAATTTTACATAGCTACATCGTTTGTACGAGGATAGAAAACCTTTTTATATTATGTTAGTAAAACACACTTCCTCTTTATATTTATATTTTTTAAAATCTTTTTTAGTTATAACTAAAATAAGACCTAACTTGCGTCGTATTGTGAGTCTACAGCTAAGCAAAGGATCGCTGCCAACTGTACGGAGTCGATGGTTTTTATCTTTCTTCAAGTAGTATCAAGTATTATCGAATTTTAAACAGAAAAATTGTAAAAACCATTTTGTTATTCACCGGAAACAAGACAAATATTACGCACAAACTTTATACGTCTCTGTAGGTATAAAGCGTAGAATGGCATCGATGCTTTTTTATCCTATTTTATGTCTACATTAACAATCTAATTCTGCATTTCACAGGACGGGGAATGGCGGACGTTTGATAACTATATTACACCAAATTGATTGTAAATCCTGGTTGAATTTTGTCATCATTTTTAAGTATCATCATATCTTATTTTTATTAAGCTCCTACTATTAAGTAACCAATTACAACATTTGTAAGATCCTCAGAATAACTTTAAACCTCTACGCTTACCATTAAACTCCTATTTACCTGTAAACTTGCTTTATGATGGAAACGTATCCATTTTAGTTCTAGCCATATTTACCCCACATGTTGGTCCAATTTAGGTTATAAACGATTCAAATTACTTTGTAAGGGGGTATGCGAAGACTCCTACCTTTAACCTTCCACCACAGATTTAACAAATTGATAACGAGGTAAACCAAATGTAGAAAAAAATAATTTAGTATATCGGAAAGGAAAAGTAAAAATAATGTTCTAGTTCACAGGACGTGATCAATATTTAACAAAATTTAATATTATATAAACATTTCGGGCACCGATGGTTTTTTAACTCTGTTTGTATTCTAAACTCACAGTTTCTGCAGTTTTAATACGTTGGCCTCTCGATGGGGCTAAGATATCAAGTACGCGCTCAATATCCGGCCATGGTTCCGGCTGAGCAACGAACGTGTCCTGGTGTTTTAACGGTGAGGCTGATGGCTTCGAATTTCTGTGCGCTTTCTAGGATGATTGGTTGGACATAAATCGTACTGCTGTAAGTTCGAGAAGCGATAGTCAAGTTATTTTACTGTGGGGATTAACACAAGTTCCTGTAATTAGGCGTTAATTTGCTGTTATGAAGTTCACATTTTGCATCAATAATACTAAACTAAGCAGAACTGCAATATGTTTTATTTTAGTCTGTTTATTTGATATAACTATGTCTCTCCATAGCAAATCTTTTTGAATAATGTAAGGATGGAAAATTAAATGGTAGTCTAGGATCTTTATTAATTGTCTGCCTTTCTTGATAATTATAACAATTGTCAATAAAACAACTTTATACTCAAAATCTCTTTGGGCTCACGTAGGTGTGATAAATGCTTTCCCCTAAAATGCACGTTTTTAATCATGATCCACCATTTTATGCCCCGAAAATTTTAAAGCCTTAAAAATGTATAAATTAATATTAATGAACCCAAAATTGTCAAACAGTATCCATGGGGCCTCCTCAATGCTTTTCGTTCTTTGGCCACCAGGGATATCACACTTATAATAATTTCTCTGTGACTTATTTGCCAAGTAAAGGGGCACAATTCCCTTTCCCAACCCATATTAGGCAGTTACGTGTCGAAACCGGTTTGCATCGGTACCTGAAACCTAGGGATAGCTGCAAAGCAGGGGATTAATGAAAATATACTCACTTTTTTTGTACAATTCGTTATATTTTTTTTATTGCTAAATGATATCCTGTTTTTCAAACTTTTATGTTGAACAAGTAATAAAAGCAAACTTAATTCTATATGGTAAGGATGTCGCTGTTTAAAAGTGCGCAAACAACAGCAAAAACGGGCAATCTAATTAAAGAATAATTAATAAAACCATGCCACTCGAATATTAAATTAAAATTGTTTAAATAGTACAATACAGGTAACATTGTATATTAATGTCAATTACTTACTTGTAATACTAGGATGGGGGAGAAGGGAAAAGTGCTTTTTAAGGTGCGCGTGGTGGTAAAACAATTGTCAAATTTGAAGCATCGAGCAGATATCAGAATTGTTGGGTGGTCCAATTTCCAATATTAATTACGCCTCAAATTTGGGAATTCTCCGCATTTTGACGTCCTCTGAAAGGTTCAATGACGAGAAGTAACCAAAATTTTCGGAAGGTAATTGCCAGAGCGCATCTCTTATACGAGTACTACAAGTAACTTTGCATAGCATTTTGTAACACGTATAGAGGTTATTTTAGGTTTGCAAATAAAATAGGGTCTTTTGGAGGTCATCCTAAGGCCGGATTTCTAAGCTACTATCGGAGTTAAGAAAACGGGCGCGTATTCATATATCAGCATTCAGCCACGACTAAAGAGGAAAGAGTATATCCTTCCTTTAGTGTACCATTCAATCTCCAAAATTTTAAAATTGAGGACAGTGTTGTACCACTATGCGTTGGTCTCGTTGGTTATACTATAAGATATTTAATATTGTTAAAATGCATCCAACCTATCATTTACAAAAATACATATAAA